>NW_010419176.1:0-26837 GCF_000710305.1 Buceros rhinoceros silvestris
AAACCAGGAATTTTAGCCCAAACCGGGACAGCTTGTATATATACAAACCGAGTATCTGGTGTCTCTAGCCAAGGAATGTTCATGTGAGGTGGAAGACAGCAGAAAGCAAAATTGCCTTCTCCCAGCCCAAGTCAGTGTAAGGCTGAACATTGGCAGCAACACAAAATCATGTGAGTCTGTTCAGTAGACCTGCGTGTGAGCATCTTAAATCTGTCCTGTTAGAGAATAAGAAGGGAAGATGCCTTGTTTCTGTTTTTAAGAAATCACATCTTCAGAAAATTTACATAGTATTTTAAGAATGGAGGAGAAGTGGCAGGGGGGGGAATTAGACATGAAAAAGCATCCCAGGAGGACACACAGTGATTAAGTAACATGTGATGAGGAGAATATTAGGGAAGGTGTTTGAGACTTTGGGGAGAGGAGAATAAAGCGGAGACATACCGGTCCCCTTTTTGTGTGTTTAACATGGATGTAAGTACAACGAAAAAAATTTGTCTGGATTTCGGGATAAGGATGATGTAAGCAACTGTAAACTTTAAAAGGTAGTTTTAAAACTATACAAAAGAGACAAGGAGGTACTCTCCCTGATTACTACAAGGAGGCCTTGAGGGTGAATTAATTCAATGTAATACAGAGTTGCTCTTTTTTCTGCCAAGGAAAGAGAAAATTCAGATGTTACAACTTTACTGGACTGCTGCTAAATGAAGGCAGAGTTAAGATTACAGGAGCGTGTTCTGTATTTCAGTACTTCCTGGTTTAGAAACTAACTTGGTTTAGAACTTTGAATTTGAAATACTACATCATGGAATGGTTTGAGTTGGAAGGGACCTTAAATATCATCTACTTCAATCTCCCTTCCACGGGCATGGACACCTTTCACTAGACTAGGTTACTCAAAGCCCTGTCCAGCCTGGCTTTGAACACTTCCAGGTATGGGACATCCACAGCTTCTCTGGGCAACCTGCTCCAGTGCCTCACCACCCTCACTAAAATGTTTTTTTCTTGCATTTAATATAAATCTATCCTCTTTCAGTTAAAGCCATTACCCCTTGCCCTATCACTACATGCCCTGATTACGAGGCCTTTCCCACCTTTCTTGTAGGCCCCATTTAGGTACTGGAAGGCTCTTACAAGGTCTCCCTGGAGCTATCCCTTCTTCAAGCTGGACAACCCAAACTCTCTGAGCCTGTCTTCGTAGGAGAGGTGCTCCAGCCCTCTGATCTTCTTCATGACTCTCCTCTGGACTTGCTCCAGCAGGTCCATGTCCTTCTTATGTTGGGGGCTGCAGAAGTTGAACACAGTACTCCAGGTGGAGTCTCACAGGAGCAGAGTAGAGGGGGAGAACCACCTCCTTCGACCTGCTGGCCACCTTTCTTTTGATGCAGCACGGGATACAGTTGGGCTGTGGGCTTTCTGGGCTGTGAGTGCGCGTTATTGTCTCATACTCACTTTGTCAGTTTTTAGCAGTTTGCATTCTGTTGAATTCTGTGCTCTGGGAGAACATCAGATACCATTCCACAGTCTTCCTTATTGACCAGGTTTTTTAGTAATTGAATGTCAATTTTAAAATATCTGGAAATAAGGTACAATTAGTCAATTTTGATGCATCTTTTCAGATAAAATAACATACATTTTCAAAATTTTTTTTCCCATAAATTACAAAAATGAATAGCTTTTACCTTTAAGATAATTTTTGCTTTATTCTAATGTTATTACTTTTTAAATCTCAGACCAGCAGGCTGCCAAATATCTATCTACAGTGCAGTAACTAAGCTTTAGGTAGCATGACAAGCTACTGAATAGAGCTTTTCTGTACATCTGCAAACACTGACTATCCATCTTCTTATCTGAAGAGACCGCTTCATGGAAACTCCCGTTAGGAACCCTTAAGCCTGAAAATAGTTCAGTTTTCTTCAAGCATTATGAGTCTAGATATTTCCCTTGTAAAAAAATAACCAGAGAAATTTTCTTTTATCAAAAACATGTCATAAACAGAAAGCTCTAACAAACACCATTTTAAAAAACAAAAATCAAGCTTTATGACAGACTTTCATGTGTTTGTCAAGAACAATTTCTTCTTCAATCTTTCCAATTAGGAAGAGGAAATCAGCTAAGATAGTATGTTTATATTACGGAAATCTCATTAAATTTGTTAGTATGATCACATATCTTCATATGGAAGAAGAAGAATGGCAGATATTGGAAATAGTAAATTTTAGGATTAACATTATTTTTTGCAAGGGCGATGAAAAGATATATTTTATTTTGTTTTAAAACTAAGAATGTGCACCACTCTGAGGCTAGAATATAGCCGTTCTTAATAATGACACTGAAAGTAAAACTCTTTGAGGTATTTATTTTCTCTCATGCTGATAGGCCGTCCTGCCAATACCTGCAGGGCACAAGAAGAGAACTCTAGAGAGCTTTTTTAAGCCTTGTCCCGTAGGGTATGAGCAAGCAAGCAGAAGGGGACAGAAAGAGCAAGCCAGACATTGATTTACTGAACTCCAGCAACTCACTGTTGACAGGGAGTATAAGATGATGCAATGCATAGACCAAGGGAGATTTGTTCCTCAGGTAACTCCTTGAGACACCTGCACATAAAATCTTAGTGACAATAATAATTCTTTAGAATAGTTTTTAATATAAAACCACATCATTCACATGGATTTTCTTAGTATCCTTTATAGCTATTTTTCATCGTGAACAGCTGTCCTGGTTTGAGCTGAAACTTCCTTGTTTTGGGAAATGGACAAATAGAATTATTCCATGCAAATACGGTAATTCCGCATTTAGTTGGTTAAGGGGGTCAGGTGCAGTGTTACGTGTTAAGGTTATAAAGCAGCACGCAAGGGGAGGATCACTCTCTCCGACTTCCAGACTCGCTGCACGAAGGTGGCCTGCTGCGGACCTGCTGGCAGACGTCCAGGCCCGATCAGGCCGAGAGCAGCCTGAGACCAAGCCGAGACCTGAGGGCCTGCATCTCCTGGATCGCCTGAGGACTCACAGACTGTGAGCTATTCCTGCCGTGAGTCTCATATGAACAGCGGGTGAAATACTCAAACTCCCTCCTGTTGCTTCGTGAAGGGAGTTCTCTGGCTGATCGGCCCCTTCCCCCCCTCCCCTTCCCCACTTCACCGCGGACAGAACTTCACTTTCTCCGCCTGGGACCGCAGCTGCACAAAGCTCCCAGGGCCAGGCATCACTCCTACCTTCACTGTTGGCTGCCTGCCCAGAGATTGACCTTGAAAAAACAACAGTTTGCGTAAACCTTCACTTCTTCGTTTTTTCTCAGTTTGTGCATATGTATAAAGTAGTTTTATTGTTTATTAAAAGTTTGTTTCAGTTTTTTCCGAATGCAGACCGAGGTGTGAATTTCTTCCTTCCCCTTTTAAACCCTTTTGCCTCTGGCAAGACAGAAGGAATTGTTAAGGATTCGAGGAGTTATTAAAGTTATTATTATCTCGGTCCCTCGACCCTTAACAACAACCTAGGTTTTACAGAGAAGGTAATATAAGACAGGTTTTGCAACCACAGAAATTATTCCAGTATACTCTGATATTTTGTTTTATTCTGGTATTCAGAATTGACACAGGGAACCATCCTGAAAGAGGTGATAGTCTAATTTAATCTTCAAGACCAATCCTTATCAAATTTCCTGCACAAACTCTTCAAGCAGAATTGTTACAAGGAGACTCTGAAGAAGAGTTATATAACTTTATTTTCCAAATTATCTACTTTGCCTCTTTTTATAAGGAAAATAGTAATACTTTTTAAAAAATCTTTATTTCATTGGTATCGAATTAATATTTTATTTATTTCTTTCATCCTAGATTACTGATAATTTTATCCACGAAAAAAGCCAGCTAAAGATGCTCTCATTTCTTCTGGTTGCATCTGTCATTTTATTATAGGTGAAACCAAGGGAAAAAAAAGAAGATTATATTACTGTCAATTGTTGAAGCTACTGAACATGCAGTTAAACTATGAGCTGGAAGTAACAGTTGCCTACAAGATCAAAGCTGGCAGTCCGCAACCAGATCATGGCTCATAATTTGAGTGCCACTAATTTCTATTATAATGGCAACAGATAAACTACATTCTAAAAAGCTTTTTGCTTTACTGGCAAGACTGATTAGGCTTTCCATTTTTTCTGGGACTGTAAATGTAGCAGTTGCTATAGTAACTCTATATCTCTTGAACAGTAAATAATTGTGTTAAATAGCTAAATAGCAAATAGGTTTATTTATACTCTGGTGCTGAGGAGCTTTAATATCCTAAATTTTTACCTGTGTTTTTCAAGATCATCTGCACAGTGACCATAATATGTCCCATACAGACACTAGAATCTTCCCTAAAGTGTCCTAATGAGTTGTGCAGTTCTGCACTGAGTAAATGACTGAGAAATCTTCTGAATCTCAAAAATTCAGGATGAATGTTCGTCTAACATGAATTTCGGTTGTGATGTTCTGCAGGTCTCTCCAAGTAAATATCATAGGAAAGTAATGAAAACATATAAAAAGATTTTGTCAGAATTAGGCCCTTATGTTTAAAGATCAGAGCAACTAATTTGACTGCTAGTGATTTGAAAACCTCAAAAAAAGCATGTATAAAATCCATGGACTTTTTCTCCAATACATGTTTTCATTAGAAAAATATTTATTGTCACAGGTAATCCAAGCTAACCAATTTAGACTGTATATTTCTACAGGAGATTTGGAAGAAAGTGTCTTTACCCTAATGAGATACAAGCTCCAGCATTTATTTTTTATAAACAGATAACTGTTCTATGATTTGCTGATTCTATGATTTATTTCAGTACTACTACAGCCGCATCCCTGTCTTGCTCACACACAAGTAAAAAGATGAAAAGTGAGGAATGACTTTTCAATGCTGCTTTTCAGAAAGAGAAATGAGAGATGATAATTTTGAACCTTCTCAGAGGTAAAATTGTATGCTCATGTTTGTGAAATAAAAACAGAAGCAAGAAGACATTGGTTCATCACTGAAGAAGAGGAAAAATATCTGTCTGTTACCAGGTGATCAATCCAACAAGAACGCAGATCCTATTGTTGGACGGCACTGAGTTACATTGTCTTTGACACAGAAAACTTCTGCATTATAATTTAAAGCAATTTAAGACACACTGAGTTATGCTTTTTATAATTTATGAAAAACATGCTTACTCAAGCTTTAGCAATACGTATCAGATAAAGCAGCAAATACTTCAGATATATTTTGAGAGATGATTATCTTAACAGACAAGTAAATTTAGGTACTCTGTTGGAATTGTTTAAAACTCTGCAAGATTGTTAACTACACTATCATAAAACGAAATAAAAGATATATCACATTACAGCTAGTCATGACTGTTTTCAGAGAATCATGGTAGGCAGAAGTTTCACAATTAGTTAAGCACAATCCCCTGAAGTGTTAGTGGGTACACATCCATTATACCTGTATGGATCTCAAAAGCTCTGTTTCCTTCTATAAATGGCTTGTAATATTGGATTTGCCAAGTACTTAGATTTATTTTGTTTTGCTTTCAGATCTCCAGATCAAGTCTTGCTGGCTAATGAGGTACAGCTGTTAGAATCTGTTTTTTTCAGGGAATTATCATATAGCTGACGCAATGTTCTAAAAACAATCACTGAATAGGCAACAACAGAGAAAAAGAGAAAACATCTTTTCATGCTCCTAAGGGAATGTTAATCTCATTAGAAAAGTTGTCATGGGAAGCTGGAAGCTCTGGAAAGACAGACCTGTCTATGTGCTGTGTGGATCAGAGAGCATCACCATCGCTGGAGACTGAGCAAATTTTATGAGGTGGTCAGTGCCTGAATCTCAGCATCTTCCAAGACCACTGCAGGATTTGCCTATACAAATTAACTGTTTTCAAACAGTCAGGGAATAATAACCACCAGCACAGAAGTATAAACCACAGCTAAGTTCTCTCTAACATAGTAAAATAGGCTATGTTGTGCATAAGAAATGCCAGAGTTAAATACATATCTTTTCTTGCGGATAAAGAATGACCAGTGAACTGGCAACACAACTAAAACCAACAAGATTCCAAGCACAGAGCTAGACCTTTATCTTGGACAACGGATAAAGCAATGGGGTAGGGACTTAGACTGAAAGGAGCTTCACTGATCTAGGCTTCTTAGGATTACCTTTGGTATCTTCTTTGGAAACAGATAAATTGAGAAACCTCCAGGATTATGATGCACATAAATTACATTATTTCATTCATTAATGTAGCTACTTTAGTCATTAGTTCTTTAAGAAATCTTAGGTGAATGCCATCTGGTTGCTGCAATTTATTTAGATTTAATTTCTTGAGTTTTTCCATTGTTTGATGCCTTCACTACACGTAAAAAGTGACCCATTAGGAAGGTGTGCTTCTATTATCCTCTGTGAAGACCCATGCAAAGAGATCCTTCAGGTTTTCTGTAATCTCTTTATCCTCTGAGACAGAAATCCTTCCACATGAATTCCTAATTGCATTCTATATTTGCTAGGAATGAAGTTAAGATACTTCATTCTCCTATCAGATTACTGTTCCTGATATTTAAAAAAATCTTTTGTCTGGGCCATCTTTGGTTCTCTATCTGTACCGCACCTAGCACAATAACAAATCAGATCATGAATTAGGCTCCTATAATCTGTGATCAAAAAGGCAAAAATTCTTATTTTCAGTTTTATATATTGTCTTAATCTATCTGGTTTTATATATATATTTACATCAACCTCACTCACAGTGAGCCAGATTTGCTTTTTTTAAATCTTATTTTGAATTAGACAAAATAATGATTATTTTCTTTTTGCATCTTTCATCTTTTTTTGTCATTTACTTTTAGCATGCTCGGTTGTTTTCCATGAGACTTCTTTCCCAATTCCTCTGACTTCAGTTAGAGCTGAATAAATAGGTTCTGAATAATTTTTTTTTTTTCTGCTTACGAAGTAAATTTTAATTGCTCCATATCAGGACTAATTCACTTAACTTCTATTCATATCATTTTATGCTACTTAGCAAATCCTAGTACTTTCATGAAAAGATGTATTTACAGTATACTTAATTTGCCTATGGTGGTGTGTTTTAAGGTAACACTTGCTATGTAACTGCAAAGGGGTTAATTATTCTTGTTGAATTTAGTGTAATAACCTATTTACTAAACTAGCTTCTAATATCTTCTAAAAGAAATGTTCCAGCTTACAGCCCTTTTTCATAAAAACTTTAAAACCAGCAGGGCTTAGAAAAAACTAGATCTTATTAATGGGGATATACAAGTTCATAATTAAAAGCTTGATGATTCTCCTCTTTTTACTAAAAATTTCCATTGTGAAATGATTGATGAAAAATATTGGAGATGAGCTATTCCAAACTGACAATTTTAAAAATAAATGTTGTCTAGGAATTGTTATCCTCTCTTTGGTATCACTATGGTTTCCTAGTTTACATGTTTTTAGAGGAACAGATTTAATTCAACTAGTATATGAAATGTGTTACTGATTGGCTTAAAACAATATGCAACAGGGTGTTCATTAAATGCTTCACCAATATTCAGCAATAATTCTTTTTTGACACAAAATTTACAATATAACACAGAAAATGTCAACACACACACTTAAGAGCCATTTTGGTATTAAAATAATTTAAAGCATGTCATATTTCAAAGAAGGATGTTTTCTTCATTTTAGGTCAGCTAGCATCTGCTGTAAGCGGTAATATTTTCTAAACAACTGAAGAAACATTCAGGGCAGATACTTCTGAGAAGACGTCAGAGGGAAGCCAATGTCAAGTTTGCTAAACAGGGAAGTGTGATAGCTTTTTCTTTCCATGGCTCAGCTGAGTCTCCAGCATAAAACTGAGTGAAGTATGGTTGCAAGCTCAGCCTAGGCAGAACTTTTAGTCAGAACTTGAGAACTGATCATGTTCTCTTGTAGCTGTGTACAATTACATTTTCAAAGGAGGCTTTATTTTATCAAAGCCTGAGCAACCAGCCTCTCCAGTTTCCATTTTAAGTTGTGTTTTCTAGTGTTTGTTTTTGTTCTTTTTATTCTCTTTCACCTAGTTTTATCATGATGAGAGGCGGAAGTTGGATATGAGGAAGAACATGCACGGCCACAGATTCTTTCCTGGTTTCCATGAAAATCAGACTTACACATTTAGTGTTATGTCTCTCTTTCTGTCTGTACTCCCACAATAATATTTAGAATTATTTGTCAATTCAAATAAACCTGACAGGAAGTAATGTCCTCAAAGATGTTAAAAACCTGTAATTCTAATGAAAATAAGTAGTTGGTTAGAAAAGAGCCATTATTAGTGTGTGAGACAGCAGTTAACACCCAGGCATGGACAAACTCCACCCAGGTCTCACATCTCATTAGCCACCATAGAATTAATTATGAAATGCATAACCATAACAAACTAAGTTGTTTTTAAGCTACTCACGAGACTATTTAAATCCTAGACTTTCACATTAATACATCGATCAGTCATGGACACATAGTTCTGTTTCTCATGGACTTCTCAAATCTTTTTCCTAAAGTCCTAGCAGCTGGCACCATTGGCTCTTTTGAAAGCATCTCTCTTGAGTTTATTCCCTAGCAAACTCCTACAAATGTAATGAATAGTCTGTGCCAGAAACCAACAAGTCGTTCATTTGTCCACTAGCAGCTTTCCTCAGTGTGCATTCTATGGACTTCTACACTGTTCTGTTTCCTGGGGAGTGGATTCAATGAAAACCTATCTCTCTTTTACCAGAAGTACTTAAATATAGTAATGAAAACAATAGATTATTAAAACAGCTAACTTATTTCCATATGACCAAACCCACCCCTCCCCCATTATCTGATTTCAAAGTAATGTCATTAATATAAAATTGCAGGATATAGCCAAGGCTACCACAAGCAGCAAGTCTGCATTGCAGTCAATAAAAGCCTTTGCCATGTTTGTGGTATTTTCTTAGAAAATAGTATTAAACACTGTTTCTGGCAATTTGCCATTTGTTGAGAATTTCGGAAAAGTACCTGAAAGGTTCTCAGTGTCTGACTAATGCCATTCAGAAAAAACAAAATGAAACAAAGCAGTGACTCTCTAAAGTAAATTCTTAAAAGTATTTTAGATTTGCCTTTCTATGTAGAAACACTACTACTATTTTTGGAAACCCTTGGAAAGTAGATTTGCTGGGTCCATGCAGCCCACTTGTCACAGGCAAGACGACAACAACTCAGAATGCATCTGGGTACTAGCACCTATTTAATAATCAATAAGACTTGAGCTGTTACACTAGATGGTTATCTCACACATTCTCACTCTGCCTCAAGCATCACGTTCCCTAAGTCTCCAGTTCCCTTCTCCTCAAGGGTTTTGCTACTTGTCAAGAATGGCTGGGCAAAATGTTCAGATTTTATGCTGGACACCTGCCACAGTTACAAGTCTCAGGTGTTACTGCCAAGGTCTACAGGTCTCCATAGACATCCTCCATTTCCAGGACCTTCCCTCCATCCTCAAGATTTCTTCATCTAAATATTCTATATGCAGAAGCACACAGAGCTTGTGATCAATCTCCCAATGCTTGCTCTGCTTCATGTCTTTACTAATTTAAGGATTCGGCATGTGTCACCCTTGCTTAGTCCAGGTGTCGTTAAAATTTATAACTAACCTGTACTGGATGTAGCTAGTGAGTGGTAGGCTTCAGCTTGAGAGTTTTGCAGATCCATCTGTACCTTCCTCACAAGCAACAAAAAGACCTGCTGCCTGTTGGTATTCATGATCTTACTTTCTACCTGCCACACCATTAAACTTCCAAGCAGAGGTTCTGAAGGCACAGCTTTTCTAGAACTAAACAAAAGTTCAAGAATGAGATATACTGCTTTGAAAAAAACCCGTGAAACCCCAAACAGATCTGTCATGGATATGGGCATGATCAGACCCTTAAACACAGAAACATGAACAGTAGATAATAAAATCAGATGCTCTGGCAAATGACTACGGTAACCTGTAATATTCCAAAATAGAAAGTAAAGACATGGGATATTAAGAAAGATTATCTTTTAAGATTATCACTCAAAACTTTTTACCTGCCTTTGAGGCTATTTCAGTATGGTCTTCTAGTTGCGGAATAATCTCGAGAAGTCACAAATTATGTAGTGCCAGTAAGCAGTCTGTGCTCAAGCATTTAAAAGTGAGAAGAGACCTGGACTGGGATATAGGCTATTCATTTATTGGTTGTATGTTCAATGTCAGGGTAATATATCGTATATCACTAATAAGAAACAACATTTCATAACACAGTTTAAAGGTTGGAAGGGTCTTGTTAACCATTGTATTCATTTGATCAGAACGTGCATGATATGCAATATTTTCTATTAGTTATGAAATGGTATATTTTCCTCTAAAGAAAGACTATTTGACAACTAATGTGACTGTTCCTTTGCAAAATTGTTTGAATACACATTCATCCATAATTTAAAAATCAGTCTTTGAGTATAAATACAGGGAAATCTGATTTCTTATTTCTTCTTTGCTGCAGAGTTTTAAAAATAAGCAAAATGCAGTGCAGTTAGGATCTGTAGTCTAGCAAATACTGCAACTATCATAAAGTAGTACTCTAAATTACACAATGTCAGGAAAGCGATCCTGTCACTAATGATTATAACCACATAGCCAAGAAAAAACGTAACAAAAAACACCAGAGGAGGACTGAGATTATCCGATTAATTGAAAACGTGGAAAATTACCAAAAGTTCCTTAAAAATCTTCAGTCACTATTGCAATGTATTCAATAATTAGCTTTCCATCCTTAGGTTTCTCCTCTCCTGTTTTAGTCAAAAACCTACTAGAACACTCCATTATACCTTCACAGTTAACCAAAATGACAAATAGATGTTATCATCATATTAAAGATGCTTAACACCATCTCAAACTTCTCTTCTTGCAGACTCCTGTGTATCCTTAAAACATGAGGTAAGGAGACAAAGTATACTACAATTAACCACAATAAAAAAGGTCCAGGACAGAGTTCAATTGCCCAACACTGTAAACTTATAAAGAAACTAATGGAGCTATTGAAAAAGAACTCAATAATTTCTGCTAACAAAGGCAATAGCCAATAATAAATGATGCTGCAAAGAAACGGTGAGTGAGACTTCGCAACGGATCCTGATCATCATCAAGAACAATTCAAAAATCATTAACTCAGAAGCCTATGTTTAATGTTCTTGTCTGAACTAAAGCCATCAAAAGTTAAATAAATGCCATTTATCCATACATAATTTTGAAGCAAACTGAAAGTTTAGCACATGCTGTTCCCAAGAGGTTGCTTATTGAATGGAGTCTGCATAAAAGCTTCGTGAAGAAAAACAAGTTTTGAACCCTTCTGAAAAGACTACTTGACAGCCTCCAGCTACGTACCCACTAATTCTCATTGGTCTTCAAAAACCCAAGAAACATACAAAATAAGGCTACAGGTTGTAAATCTGACTTTCTACACGTTTCTTGAAGACATCCCATGCCAAAACCAAAGTCAAAAGTAAGGGGAAGATGTTTAAGTATGAAGGGAAAATATACACAATTTCAACTCGCTCAGCTTCTTCCCGGACATAATTCTACCACATAATTCTACCTATTAAATGGTAAAGAATGATGAGAAAGTGCCGTATAAATTATTTGTGGATATGGATGTATTTTGAATTAGCTATCCCTCAGGAAAAAAAAGGATCGTGGAATTAAAGAACAATGTTGTCAATGTATAAAACCAAAAGAAATGTTGGTGAAAGATTATGTTCTATTGAAAAAGGAATAAAACCATAAAACTACTTCACATGACTTCATGTTTGAAAAGAACACATCTAGGCCACACACAAGACTGAAATACCTTGAATTGATTTGCTTTAACAATAATTAAGACATTTACTGACGTTTTACAATTACTGCTGCTTTCACTTTTTAAAAAAAGTCCTATAATAGCCAACACATCGAATAAATAAAAGGAAAAGTATATAAATACATTCTAGCTATACAAAACCTATTTCAAAATACTATGTCCAAAGATTTCAAATACCTGTAACAGAACAGAATTTTGACCGCAGTATAATCCAGCTAAATTCCACTGCTCTCTTCCTCACAATGCCAATGTTAGCTCTAATTCAATGAGAAACGTATTTACAGGAGAAATTTTTATTGACCGTAAAACATTCCGTAACAGCTCAGAGATAGGGGGCTTATAGATAACTCCATGGAGACTTTTGCAGGTTAGTTGAGAAACTGTACACAGAAGATTTCTATAAACAATAACTCTGATATAGAAGCTTTTCAAATGGAAAAGCCTCAGGGATCTATTCTTAGACATCTTTTTTCTCACTCCTTTTTGTTTGATGTTTTGTTTATTAAATTTTTAAGATAAAGGAACAAGAAAGGACAGACATCATATATACCATGAAATATATAATTATTAGATCAATAAACAAATCAGCAATTCTTAGAGGACATTCAAATAACCTTCGACATTAAAAAGACTACACTATACATGAAATACAAATCTTAAGAGATCGTTAGCATTCCAGACAAATACAAGCATACTGGTAATGTTGATTTAGCTTACTTAATTTTGTCTAAAATTACCTCCACAGCTCATACACCCAAATTACAGTAAAGAGAACAAAAGCAACACACAACAAAAAAATATACATAAAAGGAACAGTAATAAACAAAATAAAAACTGGAAAACTGAACAGATAATAAATTAATAAAGATGGAGAATGGAAATATCCCATCAGCTCCTCCACTAAGCAAATACTGACTCTGAAATCTGATAGATTATATCATTTTATGCAAATAATGTATAAAAAAATTCCTGTCAATCATCCTGTACGATGTAGCACTGCATTGAAATAAATTAAATTTTATCTATATTTCAAGATCCTGCCACTTATTTCATCACTTCTGAAGAAGTGCTCTAAACCCAAAAACCATTCCAGGTTGAGTAGCAATATTTCCATATTTTTTGAAAAGTAGTAATATGTTACAAAATAACTGAACTAGCAGTAAATTTGGCCTGGCGTGCTCCTGCACTGCAACTCTCTCAAAATGTTTGTCTGCATGAAAATATTAAGTATCAGTTAGATAAGTTCATGTGTCCCTTTTCCTGTAAAATGAGTTTTTACCAAGTATGTCCCGTATGGCCTTCGATTATGTAATATGACATTTTTGATCTAGGTTATTGGCAATGTCAAGTCTAACTTTAACAATGTGTCAGGAAGGATAACCAGTAATGAGGTGATTCTGAAATTAAATTAATAACAAAAGGGATCTTTATTTCACCTCCTAGATTACAGAAAAAATAAACTGTGAATGTTCGTCTTTTGTCATGGGTCCAATACTTGGACAAGACCTTCTGCTCACCTTCACCTGTAACAAAATTGCGTATTTAAATCCCTCTACTGACATGGGAGAAGATAGAATCCTAAGAAAAAAAATATTTTTGTAAATTTGTACTTTGAAAAACGCTTTGTACTTCTGTAATTAACTAATTACCCAGTCTGGAAAGACTGTTAATAGTTTTTTTTTAATGTATTTCAGTCTGCCTGTATTGAATTTTAAGTATATATTTATATATATCGTAGTCTTCATTTGACTTACTCTTTCGCTTCAGAAAGCCTAAATTTGAAAATGAAGACATTTTTGTGAGTCAGTTTCTACTAGCCTGAAAAAAACCCTGAAGAATGGCAAGATTTTCTTTTTGATTAAAAAGTGAAAAATTCAGAAAGACTGAATACAATATTACACTGTTTGCGGAAACTGAGTCGTATGTACATAAACTCCAAAACAATCAAAGCAGTATTGCAAATTTCCTGCTCTGACTACAAAAAATGCTTTTTATGTAAAATTGCTTGTTACAATGTGAACTATAAATATATCTAAATTAGTTTGAAAGAATGTTCGTAATGCAAAACCCTGTGTTTTCTAGGCAAAACACAGACTATTTTGAAAATATAATTTATAAACTGAAAAAAGCCCCATGTAACATGGTGCCTGTATTAACAGACTATATGCAACATTTAATCTTACGTCTTTATTTAATATGATGATTTTGTTTCAAGTGTACTAAAGAAATAAGACAGAATCAGAAAACAGTTTCATGGCATTTTTGTAATGTGACAAAGATCTAAAAATTTTGGTCAATATAAGGAATAAAAACAATTATAGAATTTTGGCTTGTTAAAGAGTCAAATATAAATGTATTGTAGACTCTCAGCATTTAAAACAGAAAACATCTGATGCATTAAGGAATCTGCAGCTCTAGAGCTGTGATTTCCAGTGCACTAGGTGGCCTACCAGCGAGATTTTTAAGTGAGGTTGTTCATAAGGTAGGTATCTACACCTCCAAATGTAATTTAGGGCTTCTTCCATAGTCAACAGGAAGTTGATCGATATAGACAATAGAATTTTGGAAATTAATCATCTTATATTTAGAAGGTTTTAAACTGATCAGGTTTATTAGAGACCTAAGTCACAGGCTTTTCAGAAGACACAATAGAAACTAGAAAGGAAACCAACTGGCTCATGGAAACACTTGCAATTAAAATTCAGTTCCACATATCAGGAGTGATTTTGAACTAAAAATGTATTTCATTAAGCTGTTCAGATTTTTTAGTAACACCTTCCTATATGTGCAGGCAAGGTGCTTGCAAGGAGACATAACAAATTTGCCGTAACTCTGCACAATGTCCGTAGAGAATTTGTCTCTTCTTGTGGACCCATTCCAGCATTCTCATACAGCAAGCTCAGGGTCATTCAATTATCTGGTTCATTTCAGCTCTTTCTCTGATATCCAACAGTTTTTTGCAGAAATACACAAGAAACTATAGCCTCTAATAAAGCAACATATTTTTACCTGTCAGAAAAGCATTATAGACACTGTTGATAGTTTAATATTAAAGACAGCAAGAAGTATAAAAATTACTCAAATAATAAAAAAGTGAGCTTTAGTTTTATGGTTTTATATATGTTCAGAATTGCAGGTATATGCACATCTTATGAGAAATAATGTAAAGGATTGATACTCCTCATCAGTTTAACTTGTTCATTTAACTGTTGACTATTGAGAAGGTAAATTAGTTTTCATCATCAAGGATATCTTCATAAGTGCTATAGAAAAAATACATTTAAAAATTGGAAGTGATAACATGGGAGGTTTGCAAAACCTGAGGAAAAAGTCACAAAATGTAAGAATGTATACATTTCTTATCTACAGAGTTCAGTTGTTTTACATTGTACTTTATTAACAGGTCTGAAAATTGTACTTCTGAAAATTGTGTTTTACAGATAACTTATTTGTTATTTGATTATTTGTGCTTATTCAAAAGGACATAAACGTGATGGCAAAAACCCCTCGATAATATGTTTATAAAGACCTATTGCAGAGCTCCAGATAAAAGATAAGGCAGTAAGTTGAGAAGAGAGTTCTCATGAATGGTTTAATTGTTTGGGGCCAAAGGAAATGGAATCCGATTGAAAAAAAAAAAAAAACCCTCCCAATTTTACTCACTTTTGTTCTTTGATCCACTGATTAACATTTGCAACCACTAACTCACTTTCCTGATGGAGGCGACTGTTGTCAGTTCATACTCCTTCCAGAGACTGGCGCGAAGTTTCCAGCTGTGGATGCAGAAAGATCAAAGCATGTGATGGACTCCCTAGAACACACTCTTAACTGGAATACTAATAATAGACTGTACTACTTGTAAAGAATCAAGTCATTTTTCTCCACTCCTTCAAATAATCAGGGTTTCCTTGTACATGCTATTAATTGATTCAATATGCTAGAAGGAATGTCTGAACTTTTCCCACGCCTTACATTTACCCGTTTATTATTAATATACACTAGTCTACCTCCAGAGGTTGTTTTAATTGAAATCAGATTTATTTTATAAAAATGGAATGATTATAACTTGCTATGTTTCAGTTTAAATGTTTTATGCTTTCCACTTTCATTTTTGCTATGTATTTCTCTAAGATTAGCTCTTTGGTCATGGCTCATTGCATTTAGAATGGAAAGAATGTAAAAGGGATGGAGTTATTTTGGTATATTCAATATAAAAAAAATAGGGAATGCTGGAAGACTGAATAACCTAAAACTTGGGAGCTGAACATCAGACTTTCACCTTCATATCCGCAAGTGAAATCAAATGCAAGACAGTAACATCCGATAGATACTTGAGGTCTACGTAAAACAATAAAATGATTTGGTGGTCTCTGTACAGTCCCTTTTGGGCACCGTTCCTCAGTTTATATTACAAAGGCATTACAATGAGAATTCTCTTAGCAGACTTTAAATGGGCCAAAACCTGATTTTATCAGGTTCCTTCCTTACCCAACCTCCAGAACTGCAACTACTGCAAACTCACAACAATTAATAATGATGCAGAAACAAACTTATGGAAAACTAAATCCACTGTAAAGGTCTGTAACAGTAATAACAAAACACCGAGTGGAGAAACCTTTTGTTCAATAGGCATTAAAGCCCACAAGAAGAAGCGAGGAGTAAGAGCAGGATGTATCTGTCTTGAATTCACGTGGCCATAAGAGATTTAGAAACAATTATTGGCCAAATACAAGAATGCTATTACACAAAACCATATGTAGATTTTTAAGAACAATGTTTATATTCATGGTTTTTGAATGACAACGTACACTTAAGATTACCACTTCCTTTAATAACATTTTACCACTGTTAAAACCAAGAAAAATTATTGTCAAAAGTAGTTTTCCTTTTTGAATGCTGTTCAAAATATTGGGCTTACATCAATGGCATTTAAAACTTTTAAGTGTAATAAATCTTTGAATACTATGCATAAAAGCCTTTTATGGAATTAATATGGTTAATATATAACGAAAGAGGTAATATATACCTAATTAAAATAAAATCAAAATAATACATACATACTCTTGGAAGAGCTACCTGTTGTGCATATTAATGTTAATGTTATAGATTACACTAAAGCTGCAAAAGCAATTTACTTTTTTTAAAGATCTTTAAAATATTATCATGTATTATTAAACCACACACAATTTGTTTCTGATTGATTTTGTATTTATGTGAAATCAGAAGAGAAGGTTTAGTAATGGACAAGTTATGATTACCTGTTGTACTGACAAAGCAGATAAAGTATGTCAAACATATTTGACACAAACAAGGTGTTCTGTAAGGTTTAAGAAGAGTTACAAATAAGAGTCGTATATATACATATATATACACACACACTCATCTATATGTGTTTAAGTGACAGCAATTTGAAACAATACCCATAATTCACATACCTTTATATTTGCGTTATCAAAAAAGTTAGGAAAAAAAAATTCATACTTCAGATGTTTTGTCTTAGAAAAGAATGAGAAAATAACATCTAATATGGATATGCAGTGAAACTCAGCAGGAGCAAAACCGTGGTTTGCATAATTTTATCATTTTTATTTAGACTTCTGACAGGTAATCACTGGCAGTATTCTCCTGTTTTCTTTACTTTCAAAAAACTGTGAGCAAATTGTAGGCCTCATAAAAATGAAGTTTCAATAAATGTGATTTAGGTAGATAAACCATGACCTCACAAGAAAGAGAACAAATATCATTCTATCATTTTTCATCAGTTTCAATCTGCATTACATGCCTTCCTGTTTAGTCTGGTGTCTCTACAGAAAAGGCAGACGGATATGGAAGCTCATGTAGTAAATTTGGAACAAACTACATTATGCAGCAAGAAGTTGTAGTTAAAAGCTATTTCACAGAATCATTTAGTTGGAAGAGACCTTCAAGATCACCAAGTTCAACTGTTCACCCTGCACTGCTAGGATCCCTAGACCATGTCCCTCAGTGTCATATCTAAACGTCTTTTAAACACTTCCAGGGATGGGGACTCCACCACTTCCCTGGGCAGCCTATTTCAATTCTTCGCAACCCTCTCTGTAAAGAAATTTTTCCTAATATCCATTCTAAATCTCCCCTGATGCAACTCGAGGCTGTTTCCTCTAGTCTTGTCACTTGTCATATGGGAGAAGAGACCAACTCCTACCTCTCTACCTCTACCCCTACTTTCTTTCAGGTAGTTGGAGAGAGCAATAAAGTCTCCACTCAGTCTCCTTTTCTCCAGGCTAAACAACCCCAGTTCCCTCAGCAGCTCCTCATAGGACTTTTTCTCTAGACCCTTCACCAGCTTTGTTGCCCTTCTTTGGACATGCTCCAGCACCTCAACATCGTTCTTCAAATGACAGACCCAAAACTGGACACAGTACTCAAGGTGAGGCTCACCAGTGCTGAGTACAGGGGAACAATCATTTCCCTCCTCCTGCTGGCCACACTATTGCTGATACAAGCCAGGATGACATTGGCCTTCTTGGCCACCTGGGCACACTGCTGGCTCACGTTCAATCAGCTGTCGACAGCACCCACAGGTCCTTTTCCACTGGGCAGCTTTCCAGTCACTCCTCCCCAATTCTGTAACGTTGCAGGGGGTTGTTGTGGCCCAAGTGCAGGACCCGGCACTTGGCTTTCTTGAACTTCATGCCATTGGCTTTGGCCCACTGATCCATTTGGTCCAGATTCCTCTGTAGAGCCTCCTGACCTCCAAGCAGATTGACACATCCACCTAACTTGGTATTATCTGCAAACTTCCTGAGGGTGCACTCAATTCCCTCATCCAGATCATTGATAAAGATGTTAAAGAGGACAAGCCCCAAAACTGAACCACGGGTGGCACCACTTGTGACTGGCCACCAGCTGGACTTAAATCCATTTACCACCACTCTCTGGGCCCGGCCATCGAGCCAGTTTTTTAATCCAGCAAAGAGTACACACATCCAAGCCGTAGACAGCCAATTTCTCCAGGAGAATGCTGTGAGAAACAATGTCAAAGACCTTATTAAAGTCCAGATAAACAGCAGCCACAGCTCTTCTCTCATCCACTAAATGGGTCAGCTTGTCAGAGAAGGAGATCCAGTTGGTCAAACAGGACCTACCTTTCATAAACCCATGCTGATTGGGCTTCATTACCTGTACATGCTGCATGATGGTTCTCAAGATGATCTGCTCCATTACTTTCCTTGGCACCAAGATCAGACTGACAGGCCTATAGTTCCCTGGGTCCTCCGTCTGACTCTTCTTATAGACGGGCATCTCGTTGGTTAACCTCCAGTCAATTTGTAACTCCCCTGTTAGCCAGGAATGCTGGTAAATAATGGAAAGTGGCTTGGTGTAACAGAAAGTGCCCCTGATGATCTTTGCTGAATAATTGTTTGGCATGTGTGGGTATCAGCACACTGCTTAGGGATTTGTCTCAGCTGTGAGTAAATGGTTAGAGGGCAAGTCTGAGCCCTATAGCCTGTAGGTACAAATTAACCACCTCCATCATGTCAACAGAAGAGTACTAGCTACTAGGAATAGTTCAGAGCATAATAGATTGCAAAAAGAACTCTACCAGACTACTCCTTCTTGGGAAATGGAGGTGAGCATGGGATGGTGAACTGTAAGGAAATATTCTGTTGTTTCTCCAGCCTGCCCCTTCCTGAACCTGCATGCTCTCTATGTCTGGCTACCTGCTGGTAAGTGCCACAGCACTCCCAGCATTCCTGTTCCTCTCATCAGTGTGAGCATTCCATGGCCAAGGTTGGTTTGCATGAAAAGCGGAGCCCAGTTCTTGAGAAAGGAGAAAATGTTGTATGCTGAAGCATTGATTAAATATGGAGTTGGTAAAGGCTCACATGTAAGCCCAAGAGCTCAGAAGCATACCAAATTGCACCAACATAAATGTAAAAAATCTTGTACATAATTGTAAGGGACTAGGTATACAAACACATATTGCACCATGCTTAAATAGAAAACTAGGATTAAGCCATCAAAGTCATTTGCACTTGTGTCCCAAGAGAGAATTTGAACCCAGTTCAGCATAAGTGGTTCCTTTACTAACCCATTGTATTAAGATCCTTTGCCTGCCATGAATTAAATTAAAAACATAAGCAAAAGCAAAGCCCAGTCTTAGTAGGAAGCTGCTTGTACTGGATCAAAGGCTTTCATTATGCAGCATATGATTCATCACATTTCCCAAATGTTGTCAGCAATTTCAAGTGGATATATTGCTGTTCTAGAGGTGTGCTTTTGCAACCAGAAAGTATTCGACATTGTCTATATTGAATTTTATCAGCATTTAAGGGGGTTTTTTTGTCCTAAGGAGAGGCTACTGAAAGGCTGCTGCAGCCATAGAGTGGATAGTTACTAAGTGATGTGATTGGATCTGGCTTGCAAGAGACTTTAGGGAATTCCATCACTGAAAGTTTTCTTGGGAGCTGAATTAACCAAGTACATGCAAAATGGGGCAAAGTTTCATGACATTAAATTACACAGTTAATAAAAGTATGCTGGAAACGTGTACAGTTAGTAATGAGGTGTAACTTCAGTGCAAATGTGAAGTTCTGAGGTTCTGCCAAATTAATGTATTTGCTTTTAGAGGTGAATGAAGGTATGAATAATGAAATCTTAAGCTGAGAGTGATATTCTGCATGTAGGAATAGGAGAAAATGCAGTATATTTTATCTGTTACCTACAATGTGTAACCTGCACCTAATACTGCAAATAAAAAGATCATCTTTGTTCTATATTTAAAACAGTAATTTCATTTTTAGTAGGTCTGATTTTCTACTCTTCTAAAATCTGAAAAATCATAACTCTTTAGTATTTTTCAAGGCTGGACTTCTGGAAATGATTTTCAATATCTGCCATTATACTCTGTATTAATATAATTTAATTTTGGTTGTCTGAACAAGATGCTGGCTGTGATTGGTCTCTCTACAGGCATGAGCAATTAAGGAAGGTGTTCTTAATTTGGCTGAATCCTGCTCTAGAGCTGACAGTTACCTGAAGTATTATAGGTGAGTGCAGGAAGATGTTGGGAGCATAACCCATTTATCCAACAAAGTTTTTAGAAATTGTTTTTGTGTCCTAATCTTCCTCTCACATTTTCTCTGGAAAATTACCATAAAGAGGTCATGACATGGCTGCAGAAACAACTTAAAATATATATTAATTGCAGGAGTTGTAATCTTCCCTCACTCCCCTCCCTCAAATACTTTATTCTTTTAGGAACATTGTCATCTTTAGCCATAATGATGAGGTAATACTTGCATCCTTAATAAATGATGACAAAGATTGATTATAGAAGATCATGATTTCTCTGAACTGAAGGCATAGTAGTTTAGTAGAGAAGAAATACCTGGGTATTGCAGTGCTTCTGCAGACAACGTCTGTATATATAGGAGAAAGGATGACCAAAACTTAAAACTTGGAATACAACCAAGGTAATAGCTTACATATTGTTCATTCAAGCAGTTATTTTCTCATCCTAAACTCTGCCATAACATGCCAGTTCATTACCGATCTTTCCAGTAAGGAAACATAAATATCTTGCATGTAATTGAAATGAATTTGGATATAAAAAGAAAAGTATTTAAAAAAAATTAGCAATCATTTGCCATACATATGTATCACTAAAAAAAAAAATGCTGTTTTGGTTTGTCAAGTTAAGAATACAAACTTACAAGTCAATTCTGAAAAGTTTGGCCTGAACCATATTTTAGAAACTCTTGTAATTAAAGGTGTTGCTTACAGGATGAAGAAATTTATAATCAATTCTAGAATTGCTTTATAGGAAATAAAAAAACCAAAAAAATTTTCTTGAGGTTTAAAAAATGGCATAATTTAATTAGGAATTTTGACTCATGTAATTACTGTAAATCAGAAGCAATGCATTACTCATGCTACATAAAGTAATTGTGGAATTAGTAATTCATTACTTACTGAAGTGATGTTTAAAAAATAACCTGCAGCCTAATTCAGATTTATCATTTTCAAAGATAGTGAAATACAGTGGACAGGAATTAAGTTGTTGGCTTTAATTCTTTAATGAAGTTGTTGGCCTTAAAAGAAACTGCATGTGTCCAGATGCTGTCCTCAGGATCATGTGAAAAACATACAGCAGTACCAGTGCCCTCAGCAGCCATGCAAACAAGCAGTCTTAGATTCAATTCAAAATTGATCCACTATTCTTTTACTGGAAGTTACAGCTTCAGCAGAAGCAATCGTATGGTGGGGCACCTGTCTGACCTGGCCACCAACTTCATAATTCTTCCAGCTGCTGAAGTTCAAGTACTCATATCACTGACGGGAAGAAACAGAGAAAACAGCTTAACTTTAATTTGAATTTTTCTAGAGGTTTGTCATGGTTAATCACGGGCCGGGGTGAGGACCATTGCAGTCTTTAATGGAATAGCTGGATTACAACCTCTGCTGGATCATTGAGAGAGGGTCTTCTTACAGATCACATTCTTCAGGAGCCTGGCTGAGTGCCTCAACACACCTGGATTCATCCTATCTGATTCTAACTGCTTATCTGATGAAATGTGTTATATTTGATAAATTTTATGCCCCAGTTTATGCCTTTAGACCAACGAGGCTATATGACTTTATCATCTAATTTTGGTAAGATTATGTCTGGAGACTCTGTAATCTCCCTTCTTGCTCATTAGAGACAAATAGAAAATCCATTTCTTGATCTTTGAACTGCCCTCTGTTGATACCTCTTTCTTTTTACCAACTGTACACATAAGCACAGACACCTAAATTCCTAGAAGAACTATTTAGTGATGGCTTAGATTCAGTTGATTAGAAGAATATTTATTAAAATCCGGTGCTTAAATTAGTAAATACAGAGAGGATATGACATGACTGCTAAACTGGTACCTTCAGATGTAGTGTCAGTGCCAGGTCACAGTGTGGTCAGCCTTCTCTGCAAGAGATTAAATCAAATCGAGTGACTCATGGGTTCTTTTAATTATTGCAAGAGAAAATAGCATTTAGAGGCACTACTTAAATGCTCAATAAACTTTCCTCTCTCTCTCTTCACTAGAAGATAAGGGGAAGACAAGCAGTTTGTGGCGCAGCTGATAAAACTGAAAATTGCAACATCCTTCTTAACAGCTCTCTTGGATTTTGAAGCCAACAAACACAAGAATCTATCTAATGTTTACCCTAATTTTCTCTGAGGATTAAGGTAGTAAATGGTATGCAATGCCCTATTAGTACATCAGTAACTATTCTCATTCCTTTTCCCTTCTGCCATATGGTAAAGTGACACACAATATATTGAAGTATGTTCTTGAAACCAGAGAGTAATCAAGAGGATTCACTGTTTTGTACTTAAGCACTTCTTTAAGACAATCTAATGGAGTACATTGGAGAGCTTTCTCATTTTAAAACCAAATACTAAATATGGATCCACTGCATCTTGTGTAAAAAAGGCTGATGTTTTTCAGTAAGAGATGGAAATAAAAGTTCTCTACTAATAAGTCATGGCAATATTCAAACACTTTTTATTTAATTCCTGGAAATACTTGACCTAATACAGCAAGTTTTCTAGAAGGAGAAGAAAAAAAGGACAAAAAAAAAAACAAAGGGGAGGGTGGGGGGGGTGGGGAAAGAGAGAGAGAGATAAATCCTTCCTGCAGAAATACAAAGGAGATGCAAATAATGGGGAGGAAGACCAAAGACCTTTTTATGGGGAATGACTGACATGGGCTCTGAGAAGTTTGGAAAAGGGACATTTATGTTGCTTGTGCAAACTCATGTTGTATGATTCCCCTTCAAACCATGAAGTTTTTCTTTGCTGCTATGCTTTGGAGAATAAAGATGAAAGTAACAATTTGACTGCATGTCTTCAATAAAATCCAGATTTTCCTTTGAGGTCACTAATTCATGTTTTAACAAATCCATAATGCAGCAGTAGACTCACCTTCTTGCCTAAGAGAATACCTCAGGAAAAATCACGCTGTGGATGTAAAAAAGAAATGCTGTGGATGCACATTGCTATGAATAAGTAGATGAATAGAAAAACTAATTTCTAGAAACTTCTGGTTCCTGAACTATCTGCTTGTTTATATTACCAAGTCATTGGGAAGAAGAAAAAAAGGCAAAAAATTCTTCTGGGAGTAGAGGTTAAACTCGGAGTCTCCCTGGTTCCTTTTGGTTTGATTCTATTTCGGTCTCAGAAGTCCTGCTTTTTGGGAGCACAGTGAACTGGCTTCAGAAGGAGAGGTGGCAAGTCTGCCCATCCAAACTGCTCCACGGCTTGGTGTTGCAAACAGTTTGGCAGATCTGGCATAGAAGAGATCTGGCATTCATCCACCTCTCCCACTACCCTTAAGTACCACTAGAACAATAGTCTGTGTAACAACAGATTGTGTTTTATATTGGACTTGAGGCTGCTGTGTATGTTAGGCTCGTTAGATTCGGTTTAGCAGCAGTTTGCCTGGATTAGATCTGATGAAGTTGCAAGCTAGTGTGCCAGCTGGGCACTTTCCTATTTAGAGAACTGCAGGCCAGATGGGTTATTTGCTTAGGAGGCAGCTCAGATACAGGCTGCACTGAACTCCTAGTTTTAAGCACCACATTCCTCAGTGAAAATGTTTTACAACCTCTTGACTTCATTTTGCAGAAAGAAATGTAAAACATTTAGGAATTAAGCATAGTTGAAGCAAAGGCCATACTATGTAGTAAACGTTGAAAATGTTTTGAAACTCAAATAGAAAATAAAGTGACCAAAATGCTGTTTTCTATTTTAGGTTTTTTTAATGACAACTCTCAGACAAGGCTGGAATGGCAAAATTATTCTTGAAAAAGTAATTAACAATACAACAAGCATATATGATTGGTTCAGTCAAGACATGGCTGATGAATAAGGTGACAGACAATTAAATGGCTTCTGAAGTAGAAAACTAGTCTACTTAAATTCTGATGAGATTTCTGAGATGATTTCCTTTTCTAACTCATTTTCTAAGATAGTCTTCAGAAGTTTCATGTATTTTGAAACTTCCTAAGTTTTTACGTCTATATCCCTATATTTAAATAGAAGTAACATGACTGGGAATAACTACTACACATTTTAATTGTTTCAAAGCTGTTTCACTTTCATGATGATCTGGATTACTGCTTGTTAATCTATGAAAGAAGAAATTCATCACTGAGTTTACTAATAGCTATTATCCAGTACGTGCAAAATGCAATATGCAAACTGTTAAACGCACAAGCTGAAAAGCATACAGGGTTAAACTGTCACAGTTGTTTATATGCACAAATGTAATCTGACTAAAAATAAGGGGATATTGTACTAACTATGTATGCCAAATAATGACACCTATTGCAGGATGGGTTGTTAGTGGATTTGTCAAAGCAGATCCCTCAAAAAATACTGGCAGTGTAGATCCCACTTTTTCACGGCTAGCAAATTTCTGCAGTAGCCCAGACTAGTCTGAACACTAGCTGCCACTGTTAAGTTACTGTGTAAATACTATAACATGCAACAGAGATATGAAAACCTTGGCAGTCTGGGAAAGGAATGAGAAAAATCCAAACTACAAGTCCACGGTCTGAAAGAGACACAGAAGAAGACAAAACAGAAGAGAAAGGTTGAGCTAAGCTCTTTGAAGACTATTGAAACCTGCGTAAATCACAACAAACTCTGATAACACAGCTTCTTTGCCAATTATCCACTGTATATGGGAGAGTTCCCATGAAAATCTTCAAACGCTATTTCTTCAGCGACCAGTAGGACACAACACAGTCCGCAAAATGGACCTTCTTAAGCTCAAGCTGCATGCGTAATAGCTATGCAAAATTATTAATTAGTTTTTTAATATGTATGATTATTAGGGGAGAAATAAAGAATATGTATGTAAACGGGTGATATAAGCTTTGGTTGGGGCAGCATATGGGGTGTGTGATTTGAGGAAGAGATCCTTATTGCACCAGGCGCTGATAAGATAAAGAAAATGCTGCATCTTAATGCCACATTGGTGTTAAGGAGTTTTTCTTCCAAATTTTCGTTAACGCCACTGCCGCCTTAACACATCCTCTCTTACCTTGTTTCTGCTCATCTGACTGCTAGAAACTACTTAAGCCCACACATTTCAGACAATTCCACAAAATAATTTTCTGCTAGGTTATCAAGCTGAAGTAGTTCGGCACAGAATTCAACACCATCCAAAGTCAGCATAGGAAAAGGGAGTAAGCATGTGCTCAGGGACACAGGAAAAGCTGGGGTTGCAGCAGCTGGTATTGACATTGATGTAGGCTACCACTACAGTCTTAGAGGTTTAGGACAGTAGGATTGGCATTCATGTCAAAACACATATAGCCAACCTAACTAACTCAAGGTGTGGTGGGAACAAGTACAATCACACATACCGCTGCAGAACACTCTCCAAAGAAAACTGCAGGGCTTTTGGCCTACAAAAACCGCATTATTATTAGAATCCAGAATGAGGTGATTGTAATTTCAGTTCTTAAACTGCAGGGAATTAAGAGAAGTAGGAAGGATAAAGCAAAAATAAGAAATGTTTAAAATAAAGTTTTCTTGCTCATAGAGCCGTATTAGGGAGGTCCTGTTTCCCCACCTGATTTCTAGGCTTAATCCACGAGTGTCATTCAGATTTGCAGCAAACTCCTCCAAAACCTCATTGGTTCCTCCCTAGGGAATTTCCCTCTGTTTCCTCTGAGGCTTGGCTGGCTGCTCCTGCTTCTTGCAACACTGTCTGTCTCAGCCAGCCCGTCCAGGAGATTCACAGCTTTGTGCAGTGAACACACTGCCCACGAGAAAACTGTGGTGCTGTGAACTTTCTCTCTGGCCCTCCTTTCAGGGCATACTAATTTTTTTCCCCATTTTTACAGAGTTTGTGATCTTTCCCAATCACTCACATAAAATACCAATTATTATCATGTTACGGTTTGAGAAGG
>NW_010419177.1:0-419 GCF_000710305.1 Buceros rhinoceros silvestris
CTTCACCACCTCCATGGGCAGCCTGTTCCAACACTTCACAACCCTTTCTATAAAGAAATTCTTCCTAATATCAACCTAATTCTCCCCTAGTGCAACTTGAGGCCTTTTCCTATTGTCCTGTCACTTGTCACATGGGAGAAGAGTCCTACCCCCACCTTCAGGTAGTTGTAGAGAGCAATAAGGTCTCCCTTCAGCCTCCTTTTCTCCGGGCTGAACAACCCCAGTTCCCTCAGCTGCTCCTCATAAGACTTGTGCTCTAGACCCTTCACCAGCTTCATTGCTCTTCGCTGGACACACTCCAGCACCTCAAAGTCCTTCTGGTAGTGAGGGACCCAAAACTGGACACAGTACTCAAGGTGTGGCCTCACCAGTGCTGAGTACAGGGGGACAATCACTCCCCTGCTCCTGCTGGCCACACT
>NW_010419177.1:1304-12636 GCF_000710305.1 Buceros rhinoceros silvestris
CGTGCTGACTTGGCCTGATCACCTGGCTGTGCTGTACGTGCTGGGTGATGACCCTGAAGAGATGATTTGCTCCATGACTTTCCCTGGTACCAAGGTCAGACTGACAGGCCTGTAGTTCCCTGGATCCTCCTTCCGGCCCTTCTTGTAGATGAGTGTCACATTTGCCAACCTCCAGTCAGCTGGTACCTCCCCTGGTTAGCCAAGACAGCTGGCAAATAATGGAAAGTGGCTTGGTGAGCACTTCTGCCAGCTGCATCAGTACCATTGGGTGGATCCCATCTGGCCCCATAGACTAGTTGTCCCTCACTTCTCCCTTACACTACAACAGGCCCATTGCCTTTCTCTCCCAATTTTTATGTTTTCCCCATCCCTGCCTTCTGGTTCGTGAGGCTGAGCACTCAGTGAGTTGATCTTACCATTAAAGACCAAGGCAAAAGCAGCATTCAGTACCTCAACCTTTTCCTCATCCTTCGTTGTTCTTCATTTTAGACTGTATTGATACATATTTGGGTACAACTTCTGTTACAAAAATGCAGGGCTTAATTCTTCTTTATTCACTGCTTATTACAGCTAGTTTATTTCCTTTCAACTGTTTATCTCCATGAAGAATAAGGTTATTCTTATTCTTCCTTTTCTCTTCATTACCTTGAACCTTTTCTCTAGAGAAAAAGGGAAGTGCTGGATTTACAGTCATGTAATTGCTGGGTTGCATTTACCACATCAAGGCTCTTCCGTTCCAGTTGACCCATGAAAGTGCCTGCTGGTCAAAATGAGCCTTGGAGACTCAGTTTTGAAATCTGAATGCTATCCCCACAGCCAGCGGCCATTGTCCATTAGGAAATATGATTCTTTGGCAAGCATCAGGTAGTCATGATTTTTGGTAGCAGGTAGTTTTTGATGTTGTGTGTTATGACCAATCTCAAAAGCTATCTATTCCCCTTGGTTGTTTTAGCTATCACTCCATTTCTCCTCGGGTATGTGTATCAGAGGGGGATGACAGACTTTCAGACAGGTAAGTTGCACTGAAGGAAAGTAATCTTTTCTTTGATAGGGAGCCCCTTTCTGCAGCCTATATGAGTTCTTCAGCTTTGAAGGTATTTCAGTAGCCTTCCACGTATGATTGTTAGCTGAAATTGCTGCTGCTGAGTAAGGAAGATAGCCATGCTCAGTGGTGTACTTAGCTGTGCAGAACTGCTAGAAGCTGTGAAGTACCAGTCTGCTACGACAGGCAGGCTGTGATCCTCTCTGAAAACTTACCAAATGTCTGAAGCAGAGCCTGGAAACTGAGCTTTGCTCCGCTCCTCGTTCCTCAACAAGTAGTTAAACTAGAATTTTTTAACCGCGTTTGTATGGCTGGT
Source organism: Buceros rhinoceros silvestris (assembly GCF_000710305.1). NCBI lineage: Eukaryota > Metazoa > Chordata > Aves > Bucerotiformes > Bucerotidae > Buceros > Buceros rhinoceros. The sequence continues at coordinate 2,663 of NW_010419177.1, forward strand.
GAGGATGGGCTCACAGCTTGTGTGCTGCTATATTCTGAAATTATTTGCTGTGAACTAAACAGGTTTACATGTATATGTATGGCATTTACACGTAGTGTTTCTGGGCAAGCTGTACAGTGGGCCAAAGAACTCTAGGCAAGGAGGGATTTTAGTGTTGTCCCTGCTGCTGCCTAGCTGGTTTTATGAGGTATAGGAATAATAAAAAGGAGAATGACTTCTGACATCTGGGATTGGGAATATGCTAATTTTTTGAGATAAAAGTATTGCATAGTCATTAAGAAATTACTTTTTTGATTGTTATCTCAGAGTGGCAAGAACAGCAGGAGGATAGAAAAGATGCAGCAATATTAGGGAAATACTGCTTCTTTGCAAAGAATTATACTTTGCCTATGAGGGAAGAGAGGAACTCTGCTCAAAAGGAGAAATGGTCACATCTGATGTAGTAGAAATGGCAGATTAACAAAAATCTATATGACTTGCATCTTAGCAGCTTTTGAGTTTTTTTTCTTCTCCTGGCAATTTGAGCCGCTCTAGGAGTGAGTTGAAGGTTTTGTCTTAAGACAATTCAAACTATTGCCAAGCTGGTTGCCATTCTCTTTGGGGCAGGGACATAACCAAAGGAGTTAAGGCTTGGTTCTGTAGGTCAGGGCTGATGACAACAGGGTGTATTTCTAAGTCGTAAGATACCACATGATTTCTTTTTAGCTTCACAAATGAAACTGCTGTGCAGAATGTTGGGGAGGTTGGGAATAACAAGTCTCTGAAGATGGCAGGGGAATGAGGACGGGGCCATACCATCACAGCTTGAGAGTGATTCCACATTGATCAAAATAGAGATTTTTTTTTTTTTTGTGCAACTCTAAACTGGAGATGGTCTTAAACTACTCTGACCTTTTTTACCTGCTTCTCCTTTTTAGCAGATAAGGTTTAAATCTGGCCTTAGGCATTTATTTTCCCATTACTTCCACATCTTTGAAGAGACCTGTTTTGTCTTTTGGGTAGGAATTTGGATGTGAAACCTGAAAATAGTGAAACTGTTTAAGGTAAACCTGTGCACAACGACAGCTTTTTTCTATCCAGGTTTCCTTGCATTTGATCTTAGAAATGCATTATTAATCAGACTGAAATCTGATCATCTGTTTCTCTGACCATCTCTTATCAAAGTGATTTGTCCATAAAAAAGATAATGTCTGTTGGACTCTGTCCCAAAAGTGAACTGAAAATTCTAGTTAGGTTCGAAACAGCAGTACTGTGTGCAGATCAGGTTCCTTGTTCCAAATTACTTCTGTATTCAGGCTACTTGAGAGATACTGCTGCTTCTTAGTCAAAACTCCAACCCTGCAAAATTAGTTAAGAGTGCAGTTTACTGTTAACAGTTTGGAGAGAAAATGGCTGAAAAGCAAGAAATCTTATTTCACAGCTTTCAAGGTTTTGAACCCCTTATTTTTTACTTACTAGAACAAAAGGGAGATCGCATAAATATTTGGCTCCTGGCTGTCCTCCCAAATTATTTGATAGCACTATGGTTGGGATCTTATCTTGAGGGATGGGAGAAAAAAGTGTGAATCTTAAGTTTGAATTAGGTTAGTGATCTAAATACCAGATTTTAATTATTTTAAGGTTCTTGCTTTGTCTTCTGCTTGGAAGCATCTATGTAATCCTGAGGAAAAATATTATTTCGAATGCTACATTTTTGAGTGGTTTAAAACAACTTTTCACAAGTACTGAAGCAAACTTATGTCACTAGAAAGTATACAACCAACTCTGCTTATTTCTCTGAGCTTTCATGGCTGCTGTTTATTCCTGGAATAACATGTATATCTCCCTGCATTGACATCAAAATCCATGAAAGTTTTGCCATCGCAGTGGTAAAGTATAATGGCTTAGTTTTCAGCTGCATTGGCCTCCATGCAGCAGTACTAGGAAGATTGTTTTTTCTCCCCAGAAAGTTCTGCACAACTTACATAAGTGAGTCAGGTATTTAAGTGCTAATTACCATAGGGCTTGGTTCAACCTGCAAAGTTCAAATCTGAATCTGGATCTGAACTTTCCCAGAGGCAGGGGGTGTGTTTGGACATTGTGTTGGTTTGACCTATTGTAGCACAAGCTCTGAAATGCAGGTCCAGATGTGGACTGGGATTCTGTATCTTCCCAAGTATGAGACATTATGGGCCACTTGTTTTATTTAAACTGACTCCTGTTAAATGGGGCATAATTGAAATAATATGAAAGTGTATCTCATTTTGGGGAAGGTGTCTACAGCATTGTCTGAATGATAGTATCTTGCTGTGCCTTTATTTTTCAAAAGAAGTTGTTGAAATCTACAAAGAATGGGAAGATAGAGGACAGGTTTGTTTTGGCTAATTACTGTAGAAGTACCTTGAGGACTTCAGCAGTAAATGAGGATTTTGGATTTTAGAGAGGGCCTATCTGAATCTTGGGATTCAATAGTTTAAAAGCCGCGGAAGCACAGAGACAAGAGCATTGCTATTAATACAGAGTGCTGCTCCAGACCCCTTTTGACACATTTGCTTTTGAAGGACCAGGCCCGGGAAGAGGGAGCTCTTTGTTTGCAGTCAGAATAAACTCATTGTACACCCAGACAATTAACTCTTCAATCGACTTGCCAGTCTCTGTAAAGCACTGCGGTCCCCTCTCTGTCTATCTCCAGTTCTATTCAGACACTTAAGCACACCAATGTTTTTTGTTTATTATTCTGAAAAAGTCCTTCACAAGAATAGTCAGAGCGGATCAACATTGTCCTCCCAGCCGCATTTATCTCTGCCTGGCAGTGAATGTGTCAATCAGGAATCAAAAAGCCAGACAGAGGAGGCTTTGAATTGTGTCACAGGGGTCAGAGTTACTTCCAGCTGTCTGTTCGTGGGATAGGCTTTCTCGCAGGGCAAAGAATTGTGCTGCCATACAAATGCACTGACTACATTGGACCACAAAGTCCTTGGGGCTTGAGGGGCTTTTTTATGTTGATGCACCTGCGAGGGAGATGTGAGGAGGAAGCGGGGGGAACTAATGCCTTCCAGAAGGCGCAGGGGAAGGCTCCTCGTCCTATCTGGATGAGGGGTGGAATGCGGTGTTGAAGTAAACACTGCCTGTGTCTGTACAGCATACAGAATAGTTGGAGGAAGGGAAGAATCACTGCAGTGACAGTGCAAGTCAGCCTTTCCAGTTAAGAGCTACTTTAGCTGTACAGAACCCTTTCATGCGCAGCACTTAGGTATATTTCTCATCTTTTTAAGCAATACTTTTCCATATTTTGGTCCAAGTCCAAGTGTTTGTGGGTTGTTATATCCAAAGAGAGCACATTGTTGCTGTTTCTTGAAATAAAGGCAGTAAAGAGTGAGAACTTGCTTTTTGCTGATTTGGTTTAAAAAGTTGGGGTTTTTAACAGCTGTGGGATCTCCCTGCATAGAAGTGGTTGGACTCTATTACCTTAAAGGTCTTTTCCAAACTAAATGATTCTATGGAAAGGAGTGTGAAAACCTGGCAGGGAAGTCTCTCTGCACTGGTGCATTTCCATTTCAGCTGCTTGGCAAGAAGTGATCTTGATTTGGCTGGATTGTAAGAATTTCACATTTTTTAAACATGAGTGCGAACTTTCTACGTTTATATTGGCAATGTATGTCTCTGCATGAAGGTTGCATAGACTGTTTAATTACAACTTGCCGAAACTGTTTCACTTGATGTAGGAAGGACAGTGATTAAGTCAACTATTTTCTCCACACCTATGATACTGGAAGGGACATGTATTTTTGTATGAGACCCCATGCAGTGCAAACACGGGTTTTGTTCACTCTTTTAATACTTGAAGCAACACCCCCAAGCCTGACATACATGGAAATGTCAAAGTTGTAAAATTGCATCTTCAAGATTCAGGAACTGCACAGATACAGGGAACAAAAGCTGACCTGGTAGGTCTTGGTTGTATCTGACCAGAGCCACAGAAATGTGTGTGTATGTATGACTTAAGTCATACATACTCTGGAGTACTCAAATCTAGAAAAGCCCTTCTCCCTTCACATTGGTTTGGCAGGCTCACTAAAGGTGAGAGCTTTGCATGCTGAGAATCCAGTCCTTGTTCTGGTTATCTTTGCTCCAAGTTGCCTGTCTAGCTTCAGCTATGCTCTGTGATAGCTCACCCAAAACCAGATGATCGTAAGTGAAGGAACCACTTAACACTGGAAAAAGGCTGCTGCCTCCCAGGGTAGAGCTATGTGCTTAAAATTGTCATCCTCTTATTCTATTAGGCTGACTCAGATTCTGGGAACCGTTGATGTTCAAGCTGTAGACTTACCAAAAAAAAAAAGACTAGGTTTTGTACAAAGTCTGGATGATTGTCTCCATAAACACTAGCACTCTTTGCAACAGAAATGTTTATGGAGTGTCTGATGGATTCCAGTAAGAACACAAAAGTGTATTGAAGGTTGAGGTTGGTTAGGAATAATACAGATCTTGGTCTGTTATTGTGGTGGTGGAAGTATACCAATTACTTTTGCAGTGGGTAGGAGATGTGATATGGGAGATGAATTCTATCACTTAACTTTCCCCCTTCTATCTTCCATTAGGTGGCTTGAGGCAAAACCAGTGATTCACAGCAGCAGGCAGTTTCTTCACATTTTTCCATAGTAATTTATGTTTTTTCTATGTCAGGGAATTTACTTTTCTCTTGACAGAACTTGGGTTGCTCACGGCCTCAGTGCCTGTCATTCAGAGTAAAAAGATCACTCTAACAGTCATCTTTCACATGAACTGAACCTCCTTTACCCTCAACCCCAGTGTACTACTGCAGTCACTCCAGGTGTGGATGCCACTAGATATTGTGCAAGGGTAAAACTAGTGGGAGCATAAAAAGTTATTGCCTGCCGCTAGCAGTAGATCTGGACACACAAGTAATTGTCCTGTCTTGAGTTATTGTCAAGCTAACACAACAAAACCTGTTCTTAAGCTTATGACCCTCTGATATTAGTAGTGAAAATGAGCTCCTGTCTTATGCCATTGTATCTTAATGTGAAAATGGCTTAGGGAGAGTTGTTTGGACCTGCCTGTTTCGCTCTTACCAGTGATAAGAAAAAATACCGTTTTTAAATTGACATCAATTAATCCAGAAAAATCAGTTCAAATTTTGCAACTGTACCCTAGAAAAAGGAGGCTCACTAGAAAGGATTTTTATGGCTTTAAAATGATGTCCCATGGGTTGGTTGAGTGATGCTGTCTGTATTCAGTGGTTGTCTTGGAAAAAAAGTGGATAATCATGCTGGGTTGTAAAACATGGCGGAGAGGCGTGCCAATTCACCATCAAGACTCTGAGAATATTCTGCAACCAAGGGAAATTATCTTTAGGTTCTGTAGTGTGTGAGTTCCTGATCTGGAAGCATTGCCATCTAGAGTGATTAGGAAGCAGTTATTCATCTCTTCCATCCCTCTGTTTGTGACATGCTCTGCATGAGGAACTGTTGCAGTTAGGTGCCCTTTTAGAAAGTGTGGCTTTTAATAGTTTTTTGAAGAAAGGAATAGATTATACCTGATTGAACATGCTTCATTACTTTTGGCTCCAGAGTAAAATTATCCAGTACATTTTTATATCATATCAGAGGAGACCCCAGGTCTCTGAAATAGCTTGGTTTTTTCTGTTCTATGTTAAAATGCTTAAGGGGTGCACAATGTTTATTTAAAACTTTCAGGTATGCAAAATAGAGTTTATTCCTTGTTTACCAGGAACAAACAGGCCAGTAGAACCAATGTTCAGTGTGATGAACAGTGTATTGAGCAAAAGGAAAAATCAAATAAAAGTAGACAAGTATTAGGGTTGTTCTGCCTAAAGGGAATGGCAGTGAAACTTTTTGCCATAAGCTAATTTGAAACACTGAGACTTACTGAGAATTCTCCAGTTTAAAAAACAGATTTGGTGGTTTCAGAGTAAGAAACTGGCAGCTGGGAATTGAGCATGGTGTTTTTAATAATGTGCAATTTTTCTTTTATGTGACTATTTCATGACCTTTAGAAAAATAATCAAATATCCCTGGCTTTTGATTTTTGAAATATGGTGAATGTAATTACAGGGCTCTTGTCTACTTTTTTTTGTATGTGTGATGAAAGAACTGTACTTACTGAAACAAAAGGGGAGTAATTATACTCTCCTTTATTTGCAAGACCCTTAATATTGTACTGGCTGCTACAATGTGGACTTAGTGACAATTTGCCCTTAGTAACCCAGTGAATAAATGATTGTGTAGTTCACAGAGCCATTTCACTGATGTTATCTTAAGTCCCTCAGTTCAAAGGTTAGTTTGGTATTTTTGGTTATCTGCTGCATGCTGTCACTGTTAAACACTCTCTAGTAACTTGATGGCTAACTTTATACAAAAACTGCTACAAAATGCTCTAAGAGGAATGTATTTCCCAAATTGTAAGTGCAGTGCTACTGCCTCTATTCTTGACATGCACATGAGCCTAAAACAACCCCCCTGAACCTTGAAGTGTCCCAAGTTCTGCCCAAGATCACATAATGCTTTGGATAAAGTACTGTGCCTGAGAGCCACTTGTAATTCTCCCCCATTGTTGGCTTCTGGGTGTGTTGCTGCTTTAAATCAGAGATGCAATTCTGTAATGACTTGGTGTAGAAGCATTCATGAGAACAATAGGAATACACTTATAATCATACTGGTATTTTTTTTACACCAGGTCTCTTCCAATTTTATGTAACTTAGGAATTATTCACCTTTCCAGTTGTTCTATGAGTGTCTTTGGCAGTTTTGGGTTGGTTTCTCAATTTATAAAGCCAATCATGATGTTTACATATGTTTCACTACTTCATTACAGTGTGAAGTGTCATCCTAAATAAGTAACAAGCCATAGCTGTGACTTCTGAGATTTTTCAGAAGCAGAGTGACCTATTCTGACAAAAAGTGAAGATCAACTATTTACTTTCATCCAAGAATTTCTTTAAAGGGCAAAATCTTCATTCTTGTAAATTAAGCAGAATACAGGGAATTTTTCCAGGAAGTCAGTTGCTCAAACTTTTAAAGAAAAATACTGCTTACCCATGTTACTGGTAATACCCAATAACAGGAAAAATCAGAACAAGAGTTGACCGAGAAATGGTAAGTATTTTTACTTTCAAATATTTTTTGCTATGCTTGCAGTTGAGCATAAAACCAAATACAGCGATGGAGAGAGAAAATGGCAACATTTTGCTCAGTGCTCATTTCTGTCAACCTTCTTTACCTCAGTGGATCTGAGGTTGAAATTGAATTACCAGCACATTTTTGTTTTCTGTGAATTAGATTGCTTTCTGTGGAAATGCATAAAATTAATCAGACTCACAGAATTCTTTGGGTTGGGAGGGACCTTTAAAGGCCATGTAGTCCAGCCCCCCTGCAGTGATCAGGGACATCTTCAATGAGATCAAGTTGACCGGAACCTCATCCAACCTCAACTTTGAATGTTTCTGGGGATGGGGCATCTACCACCTCTCTGGGCAACCTGTGGCATGTTTCACCACCCTCATTGTAAAAAAAATTTTTCCTTAATATCTAGTCTAAATCTCCCCTCTTTTCATTTAAAACCGTTACCCCTTGTCCTGTTGCAACAGGCCTTTTTAAAAAGATTGTCCCCACCTTTCTTACAGGCTCCCTTTAAGTACTGAAAGGGAGCAATAATGTCTTCTGGAGCCTTCTTTAATCCAGGCTGAACAACCCCAACACTCTCTGCTTGTCCTCATAGCAGAGGTGTTCCATCCCTCTGATCATTTTTGTGGCCTTCTCCAACAGGTCATGTCCTTCTTTTGTGGAGGACTTCAGAGCTGAACACAGTACTTCAGGTGAGATCTGACCAGAGCAGATAAAAGGGAAGGATCACCTCCCTTGACCTGCTGGCCATGCTTCTCTTGGTGCAGCCCAGGATACAGTTGGCTTTCTGGCTGTGAATACACATTGTTTCATCCACCAGGACCCTCAAGTCCTTCTCCTTAGGGCTGCTCTCAATCACATCATCCCACAGCCTGCATTGATACTGAGGATTGCCCTGACCCAGGTGAGGGCTTTGCATTTGGTGTGTTGAACCTGATGAGGTTCACATGGGCCCACTTCTGCAGCTTGTCCTAGTCAATGATCTGTGGGAGAGGTGTTCAGGCTTTTGCTCACTTGATAAAACTGCAAATACAGGTATAAAAAGAGTTTACAAGCCTCTATTTTCCATTTCCGCCCTTCTTTTCCCCTTCCAATGGTCTCTTTTGCAGTTGGAACTGATAAGGGAAGGTGAGGGCAGGTTTTGCTGCCTTTCGGAGGGGCTGTCTAATGCACCTTTCTTCCAAATGAAGAGGGAATGTCTGCCCTGTGCATCTAATGTTTGCGGAGATGGTGGCAAGCCTGGGTTTTCTGGCATGGGCTCCTCACTCCAACTGACTTTTACTGTGTAACTTTACATATTAAGTTACTGCCCGCTTTGCTAATGCCTAGTGTCATCTTTGCCCATAACATAGGCAAAAAGTAGTTGTTACAAATTGTAAGTTTTAAATCACAATTCTAGGCTAATCTCATCTTAGTTTACATCCCAGCAATAATGTTTTCTAATCTTGCAGTGTGACAAAAAGCTTTCCTTTACATTTTGTTCCAGTTTAGCTTTCCCACAGCCAAAAGTTTTGCTCTGCCACTGTTCTAGTGCTGTGTAAAGATGCTCCATGCTGGGGCTTGAAATCCAGAATTCCTCTGAGTGATGAGGAAATTAGGCTTAGGCTGAATCCCATGTAGGCCTGTAGATATGATGGATAGGTGTGCTAAGCCAAACAGAGTGTCAACTGAACACTTTTCCCTGTAGTCCATCTCTAAATATTGAGATTTATATTTCCTGTGGAATCTTTTGGTTGAAGCTTTTAATTATGAAAGACCTGTGGTCAGACATGGAGTGCTTCTGCACATGAAAACCCTAATGTAAGAGTTCTTTTTCCACGATTTTGCTGTTAGAAGACATTGCCACAGCATTGCACTTAGAGAACACCTTGACGCAGACCTTGTAAGAAAAAATTTTGCTATTGACCATCCTTTTCTAACAGCTCTGCAGTGAATGTTGGTGCCAGGTTCTGCACAGGTAAGTTTAATCAGAAGAGTTTTTCTTTTGAACATAAAGATTAAGGAGAAAGACACAGTGGGACAGCAATCTCCAGACCTCTGCAGTCTCGGAAAATTACCTGTGTGGAATGTAAGCCACCTGAAACTAAAAAAGCAATTGCCTGATCAATGCAACAAGGGGAGGCTACCAGGTGATGCACACCAATGGTTTGTAGAAGGGGAGGGAGGTGGGGAGTCTTTTTTGAAGTCTTAAGGATAGCGCTTGATGCATGCTTGCTCTGTAAAATGTTATTGCTGTTAGCGTAAACTGTTTTCCTTCTGTCTGTCTTCTCTCTCTTCTGGACTTGGCCGGGCCGTGTACAAATCCCAATCATTCAACAGTGCTGGAGAGTAGATAGTATTTACCTCAATAATGGTAGTTTCTTTTCGATTCTTTTTAACCCTCAATTCAGATGATGGTTCGAAGCCAACGCCTACCGTGGAAACCCAGCCTATCTTCGATGGAGAAGGTAAGAGCATCCCTTAAAATAACAATCAAAAAAAAAAGCTACTTTCCTCTCCCCTTTCCCAAGATTTATGTCTCAGATGCATTCTTTATCCTGCAAAGCAGAAAAGCCAGTGAATCTCATAAGTTATCCAAATTTCACAGTGCCCTTGGGAACTCAGGCATTTTCCCTAATCCCTCTACATCCTCCCCCCTCCCTTGGAATCTAACATTAACACCAGTTGACCAGATTCCTGGGATAACCTTGGAGGAAAAGGTGTCATGGGGGAAGAAAAAAATTTGCATCAGGTCAGAAATGGTAACTTCATTTAGACTGTCCTTACCTCCTCACTCTCTCCATCCTCATCTTACCAATGCTGGGAGGTTCATAACCTCTGCAACGCATTCCT
>NW_010419177.1:12713-15551 GCF_000710305.1 Buceros rhinoceros silvestris
GTAAAAGGAGTGTAGTGCTAAACCACAGCTTGCAGATGTTGACTTGTAATCACTAAATAATTTTCTTCCATTCATTGATGCACATGCTATTTGAGCAATGTCCTGGGCCCAGTTAATTCATGGCTCACCAAAATAGTTTCCTTCTCAAATGGGCTAATCTTGTGATTTTATTATTTTGGAGAGGGAATATCGGACCTTAGTCCGTTGGAAGCCTTGAAATAAGGATAAAATGGCTGTCATCACAGAGGACTCAAGCCTTTTACACGTACAGACATAAATACCAGTGGGTTTAGTGGTCCTTGGGTAGTGAACGAGCCTGTTAGCAGCTGCTTATGTCTTACGTGTTGCTTAGAAGTAGTGCATGTTTTCTAGAGACTTAAACACACAACAATTATAGTCAAGCTGTGGGCTGAAATCTAGAGCATTCTGTCACCCACCTGAAACTATGGACCATAAGGCAGTGGAGGAAAGCCTATGCATTTTCATACTGAACTGCTGTACTTGACACCTTTTTTAAAACTGGACCAACAGTAGAATTGAAGACTACTGACAAAGAGCAGGTGGTGATGTTGACACTTCCTGTCTCGTAAAAGCAGGTGATGGGGTTGGGGTTTTGTTGCTGACAGCTTATTTAATGACAATGCCCTGTGACTTGCATTTAGTGATCATAGATTTGTAAGAATCATCTTGTGAGCTTTAAAAAAGCAAAGCCCTCAACAGAAAAGCATTCTCTAATAAACAAAGGAGACTGAAGCCAAGCAGACTATCTCTTATGTCAAAAGTTCCTTCTGGCAGCAAGCTGATGTGTTAAATTGCTGTTTGTAATGAAAAAATATGGGCCTTTAAGTTTTCTCCTGAGAGGGTACTAGTAGATATTCAAAGGTATGAATACACTAGTAAAATGCAGGAGTGAGCTCATGTGGTTCATACAGCCTGTTCAGAAGCTCCTAAGAGAGAATATTTTGGTCATTGAAATAGAACTGGCAAAGTTCTGGAGAAATGGTGTAGTGAACAGACCTCTTCTGATCCTTCTGGTGACAGGCAAAGTCTGAAAAAATCTTATCCTATCTTCCATGAAGAACATTCTCATTCAAGCCTTTGTGTTGATTTGTAGGTGAAATCAAGTCTTGGACTGTGTGATAAAAGATTGCCTCTCACAAAGTTTGCAATATATTATACAAGACCTTACCTCCTAGACTTCTAGAGAGAATGACTAATGCAATGGCTTCCTGTTACATTAGAAGCGTCCCTTATGACTTGAGAGAAGACAATGATAAGCAGGTTAAGCTGTGCATTGATGAATAATCTCTGCTAAGTTTGTGACTCTCTATTTCTGTCACTGCTGTTAGTGAAATAGGACCAGATTTCAGTGGTGGTTGTAGCAATAAGCACAAGAAAATCCTTCCTGGGTCTGACCAAAAATTTGTGTAATCCACTACCTTTGAACATACCGTCTCCAACAATGGTTTAAAGTAGGCACATGAAGAGTATAAGAAGTGTTTAGCCTCAAGAAGACTTAAAGGTGATCTAATAGCAGCCTTCCAGTACCTACAGGGAGGTTTATCAAGAAGATGGAGCCAGGGTTCACAAGACTGGACATGTGAATGGGCAATAAAAATATGGAATTTTTTTCATGCTTAGTTTTTGGTTGCCTACCTTCAATCCACAAGGGGCTGACTTGTTTCAAAAGGCATTAAATAGACTCAGCTGCCCCTGACGTGTGATATTTCTTGGACCTCAACATCTCCAAGATGAATTTTCACCTTTCTCATGTTTTCAGCTACATTAGAAGATAATGAAAATTCACATTTCAGGCATAATAAGTTCCCCTCCCACTCCCTACCATCCTCCTTGAGGGCATAATAGTGCAGTGCCAAAGATAATGTAGATCAGATAACTCTTGTCCAAGGTTTGAATCATAAAGCAGCCATCACCTTAATTATTTCACTTCATTACAATGAGAATCTCAGTGATGTTTTAATGAATCTCCTCTTAGGACAAGATTCTCTTCTGCAGAAGAGTATTTTATTAATGGTTCTTGCTATAGTTTTGTATGAAAACACTCCTAGGCTCTGTTTTCTTTGCATCCTCCCTCTATGTAGTTTCAATGGGCAAGTTGTATTCGTTCCCTGAAGAGTGACTTCTTTAAAAATCTTCTTCTTAGTACACTTCACCTCAATTCAGTGGGAATCTACTCTTTTCACAGAACTGTTGTTTGGAGGAGTCTGTTTCTTACCTGTATTCTAAAAAATGTCCAAGTTAACTGGATGGAAAATACATTGTTATGGTAGATCCCAAAGGAGTAATTTTCTTTTTTCTCTCTTCCTTTCTCCTCTCTCTTTCTCCTGTTTTTTCCTACAACTCTTTTTTTCTGCAACTTCCAGTCTCACTTAGAGATATGCACTATTGTGTTTCTAAAGGCCCTGACCTGTTTTTTGGCATCTATTGACTTTGCTGTCCCTGCTTTTTCAGCTGTAGGCATACCTAGTCTGTACAGTGCAGAGTTGGAGCTAAATTTCATCCCATATTTAGGAGTTTAGATCTAGCACTCTGGTTTACCAACTTTTCCTACTTTTGTGCTGCTACTTGCCTCTCACGCAGTGTTTAATTTGACATAGTTCTTCCCCCAAAAGGCCCAAAGTATATAGGAATATGTATTTGTAGGAGCATATCATGACAGAGTGATAAAATAGTGTAGTGAAACCTGGAGATAAAGCAATCTTTGTTAACCAGACTTTTACTATTGCTGGAATACCAGTCTTCAACTTATATTTCCATATAAAAAAAGCACTGGACATGATTACAATCATAGAATCATCTGCTTGGGAGAGACCTTTA
>NW_010419178.1:0-30228 GCF_000710305.1 Buceros rhinoceros silvestris
AGACAGGGGCTTTGCTGATAAGGCAGTATAATAGTAATAAAATCAATTCATCTGGAGCTTCAAAGTTATTAAGCAGTAGTGATTTAAGTGTATTCAGTCTGGCTGCTTAAGCGATTTCCAAGGTAGGTAGCTACCCACAGAGGTGTATATAGAGAGTATGTGTGTGGGTTCACATGCATACATGCATTTCTGGAACGTGTAGATACACAGATATGTATATGTATGCCGTTGCTTCAAAGTCAGAAATTGAGTTTAGCTGAGACTTTGTTGGAAGTGGAGCAGCTGAGAAATTTCAGTACTCAGAGTGGTTTGGCTTTCTTCTACTGGCTAAGAGAGATCAGAAAAGCCCAGTTTTGCTGCTAGGACTTGGGTGAATGGACATGCTCCCCAGTTTCACATTTGGTCTAAATCTACTAATCAAATTCTTCTACAGTTCAATATTTTCCAAGTCATATTGCCAGATTTAAATGGCAAACTCAGTTTTCAAGTTTCTTCTTTGAGAAGATACAGAACAAAAGTTTGTTTCAACAGTGCATTTTCCCTTTATTACATGTTGAAATTTCTCCCTTATTGAATGATTTGCAAATATGTATAACTGGTAATCCAGTTAGTTTGATTTACAGATCAGGAATAGGGCAGATTCATGGTCTTAGGCAGAACTGCTCCAGCTCAGTACTAGGTATCTTTCCATGCTTTCTTGCTGAAACAGGTGGGTAGAGGTTCAGGGGATCCAGATGAAAAGAGATATTTGGGTCTCACACACATCTGAATTTTAAACTTGGGTAATAAACTCCTTAAGCGAACTCACACAGCAAAACTTGGCCAGAGCAACCAACTGACCTTAGGCACCAGCTCAATCACCCAGCTGATTCCTTTTTTTCCCAGTATTTCTAGAAAGTTGTTTGTGTGTCATTATAACTTTCCTTGCTCCTGGATAACGTAACAGCTTTAAGATCAGTAATGGAGGAACTGCAGATTTTGTAACCCGAAAGCTGCAAATTTTGCAGTATATCTTTTAAACATATTCTTTCACTCTCTTTGCAAGTTCGAATCCTAAAAGGTTGTCAGAAGTGGACCAAACCACCTGAAATGAGACACTCCATAGTCTGTTTTTAGTGTGATTGATTTTATGTTTCTGGTCTTTGGATTCAATTTTTGCTTTCTTTTTGTTTCAATACCAAACACAAACAATTCATTATGATTTAGCCGGTTGCCTGAAGGACATCTGGATTGGAAGTTCCTATAAAAAGTCTTCTGTTCTGTGTCAGGTCAAGTGCAATGTTCTCAAAGCACCATTGAAAACTGTCATATACATTGTACTTTCTCAAAGGCTTTTGCAAATATGTTTTCTAAGTGAGGCTATTTATCCAAGAACCTTCTCTCAGCCAAGCATTCAGAAAAGGGTAGCTGTTGTTTGCATCTTGAAGAAAATTTATTACTAAGACAAAATGAATCTGCACTCACTTCTCTGTGCAAGGTGGTATATAAAAACCTGGAGGGTTATGAAAAAGTCCAAGTGGAATAACTGGGCAGCAGAATGGTACTTGAAATGCAGTCTGGTAATTGTAAATTGGTGCACGTTGGTGGAAATACTCTGTGCTGTGACTAAGTCTGGGTTGTGGGTTGTCTGGGGGGAAATCTCTGAGGAGGTTATGATTTGATCCTTGATGGTTCACCCTAGTTTAAACAGACCGGGAATCATCCTTTAGAGCTACAACCAAAACTAGGCAGTGTGATACAGCTCAGCCGAGGCTTAGCCCGAAGTCCATTGAAATCCGTGAAAAATTGCCCATGGATGTCAGTGATCTTTAGGTCACTTTTCAGTAGCTCTGGCAATGTTATGTTCTCCATTCAGTAATGACCTATTAATAAAAATCCCCTCTGCCTGTAGTGTTCCTGTGAAGAGACTTTTTCATTGCTTCCCTTTAAGAAGGTCTCAAAGACAATTATGTGCTCAGTTACTCTTCTAGATCTCTGTTGAACCTTCTTACCAACAAAGCAGTCGTGAAGCTCACACACTGTTGTCGAAGGGTCAAGCGCATACGAAATGGTTAGGCTTTGTAGTCATGTCCTGTGATACGAATGAATACAGGGGACAACCGGATAGCATTTAGATTAAACAAAAGAAACTTTCAGGAATTTGCCACATTCAGGAGTCATCAAATCAAATGTTTGGGTTGTTTTTTTTTTTTTTAAGGCTGGATGATTTTATGGCTGTTAATATTATTTGTAGCTCCAGCATGCAAACCAAGAAAAGAATAATCAAATCTCATGCTTCAGGGCATAAGCTAATCACCTGCTGGGTTTGGCATAATTGGTTTAGGGCATTATACTAGGAAAGGAGTTCGCTTTCTCTGAAACTTTGGGTCTCAGTGAGAGCAGTGAGAAGAACAGAGTTTCCTGATCCCTTTTGACAGCTCTTTTGTCCGTATAATGCTGTGTAACTAGGGCTAGGGAACATTAACTTTAGAACCTTATGTTTGTATTTCCTGATTTAAAGCTGTTAGTTGGAGTTACTGCATTTTATATGGCGGAGACTGCACATATATATTTAAGGGCTCTTTGCTGGTTTTGCTGTTTTTTCAGAAGAGGAAAAGATGCCAGATGACGTAAGAAACAGACTCTTTGATAAATTGCTGAATAGTGTGCACACACGCAGACACGCACACATTAATTCGTGTGTTAAATTGCAAAATAATCCATTTATCTCTCAGTGCTGGTATCTGGACATAAAGAACTGACATGCTACTTATAAATAACTAGGAAATGTTTACAATGCTTTGCAGGCCCCAAATTAGACAAGTAATAAGTTATAATAGCTTTTTGATTAACTCCCTGGCAGTAGAAGTTGGATTTACCTGATATGGAGCCTGTTTCTGGCAGTGGGTTCACCAGAAACCACCTGCTCAAAAGGATTAATTCTGTAATTGAATCTCTGCTCATTTTAGTGAATGTGTTTTGTTTTCGTGAGCCCAGTTTGTCGTGGCTTCTGGCGTGTGGGTATGGAGCAGGGAAGCATAAACATTTTCCCCTTCCAGTCCCTCAATGGAAGCTGCCGTTGTCTGCAGCCAGGTCTGTCTACTGAGCAAAGACCATTTCAAGAGGTGAAGAAAACCAGCAAGGAGCCTTCCATACCCTTTAGCAAAATCAGATATAGAGTAACAGGCAATGAGAGACCCTAACCAGAGTTCTCTGAGATTCTCAAAACACCCAAACTGGTAGGATTCAATTCCGTTGATTTTAGAGTAATTTCTGTTGGACTTTATTTGGTTTTTACTGTTAAATTAGATTTGGGTTTTCCCAGACTGTGCAATATGTTTGTTGAATGCAGTTTGCCCTGCAGCTTCCCCAGTACATTAGATGATAAGGTTGCATCGGGTTGCTTTATGCTTCAACAGTTTGATAGGTGGCAGCCTTAGCTGCTTCCAGTACTTCACTTCAGCTGGACTCTCTCTTCCAGGAGTTTATGAGCATCATCCATGGTTTTGCCAATACAGATGAGTTTCAACAGAAAATCGTGGTCTGTAGTTTTCTGCGGGTTTTCAAGATTACAAGTAATTGACTAAAATTTAATGTATTCACATGGTGTGCCTTAGAGATCAGGAGAGTGATCTCTAGAGCACAAGTGATACAGGAGCTACTGCCTTCTGAAAGCCTGATGCAAGACATCATGAAAGCCCCAGTGATGGCGTAGGCAGCCAGCTATGATAACATGTCACTCAATGTGTTGGCACTGACTTTAGTAGCATGGGGTTGCGAGATTGCGTTTGGTAGGGTTTTTTACATAGATGTGAATTTACAGAAGACTTTTTTAAGCTGGGGAACAGAAAAATAGAATATTGTGGTGGGGTTTTCCACTCTTCTTGCAGGGGCTGGGGCTAATGCGAGATCTGGAACCTCCTTAGTACCTCAGCTCAGCCTGTACTAAATCTATACCTGTCACTGGTTGAAGGTTTGAGGTCAAACAAGCACAGGAGTGTTGTTACATCTTCTGTTGAAGGTTTTTTTTTTCCTTTGGTGTACAAGTCAAGATATTGGCTCAATCAGGAATAAGAAATGCAATATTCTTCTCTTAAGAGAAGAGCAACAAAAAACACAAGGAAGTTCATTATCCATGTGGATATACAGGCCTGCAGGAAAACCTGTAACACTACTGAAATATATGCGGCAGGGTTTTTTCTCCAGATGAATACTTTTAATAACACATTTTCATAATTTCCACACAGTGATAATCATTTTATTGCTTTTCTTTATCTATACCTATTACTGTTCATAGAGTAGCTGCTCAGTTCTGATAACCCAGTGGAAATGCATTCCAAGTGTGACTCAAGATTTGCAGAATTTAATAAAATTCTCTGAATTTCCACTTCAAAGTACGCTGGCACAGTTTACTATGGCTGTTAATAAGACATTTTTAGGTTTAGTATTTTGATCTGGAAACACACTTACTTCATTTCCTGGTGATTTATATGTTTCTCTTCTAAAGGAATTCAGGGTCTTCAAATGTATCAGTCCAGAATTAAGATTTTACAATTAGCTGGCCATCACCGTGGCACTAAAGTGTTGGTCTGTGGAATTACAGAGAACAGCACTGAATAAAAACCGTCAGCCTTGCAGAGCCAGACCCAACTGCAGAGGCAAGATTTTGCTCAGCGTTTCATTGTGAGAAGTTGTTAACAGATCACATATAAATAACTCTTGAAAGGGAGACTGACCCAGCACAGGAATGTGTTTATCTGTAGGATGCTTGTGCTGGTTCTTATCCAAGCTTTGTCTTTATTTCATCAAACAATCCTTGAAACAGAGCCTTTAGTTTCAAGACTGAGGCTTGATTTTTACCCTCTTGGCATGCAGCATTCACAAAAGAAGGTATCTGAAATGTGTGGAAGTGATAAACGCAATTCCCACTGGGCACTGCTGATAGATTCGGTTGTGTCCAGGACCCTGTCTTGTGCTGAACTCATTGTGAGCATCTTCAGAAGTCAAATACTTTAGAAGTCGAGTCTAAATTATAAAAATGTGCTTCTACTCGAGTCTACAGCAGGCTGTTAATGATTGTAATGGCAGAGTTTCTTTCCAATAAGCCTCAGAATAAAGTGTTTTCTTGAGCTAGCTGTTCTTAGAATATCTTTTTTTGAAAAGAAAGCCTTTTGGTCTCCGCTCAGGAGCTCTCTGTTGCCTTAGAGATACTCTTGTGTATTGTATATATGAAATAAACCCGACAAAACTGCCTGGGGATTCTGCCACAATCAGTAAAGTAACACTTAGGTCCCACCCCAGATGGTTCCAACTCCTGATGATTTGCCAGGCTGGTTTTGCCAGGCTACGCTGTAGATAAATAGAGGTTTTTACTGTATACTTTGGAGAAATTAAAGAGTTAGCTATTTATTGTGATCCAAAAGTAAATAGATGGAGATTGCGTTTCTACAGATTTTTTTTTTTTCCCTCCCAAGGTTACACTTGCTTTGTTTGGATTGTAGAAGTTATTTTGTACTTGCCTATATTTTGGTACCTTGGATATAAATTTTTCGTAGTTCATGCAGCCATAAAAATCCTCAAAGAATAAAGAGATAAATCTATATAGGATACTGCCATAACGAGGAAATAATTTGTAATTTTTCTTAATTTTGTTTCCTCTAGAATGGTTTTTAAGGAAAAACACACCCTTGTAATATGTGAATCAAAAACCTACTATATTCTCTATCTGTGCAGCTTCACTGACTCTGGTGTCACCACATAAATACCAGCAAAAGCAACACTCAAGCCAGCACACTTATTTTTGCAGAACTCTGTCTGGTGGGTTTCAGACTATTGCACACGATTGTGTATCTTTATTCTTGGGATCTGAGGATTGAAGCCCACATTAATACCAACCTTTCACCCTTAAAATCTGAGAGTTCTCTACAGCAGAGCACAGATATTTTTCCATTCGTGGTGTTTAGGTGCGGAAACGAAGATGCAGGGAGCAAGAGCAACCACTGAAAGTCCCAGAGAGGATAATATCTAGTGTTCCAAAGAAAGTACCTACAGGGATGCATTAAATATGGCATTAACTTGTCCACCCATGCTCAGCTCAATGCAAGTCAGCTTCAGTCCAAACTCTGCCTTTTTGATAAACTAAAAGCGAACTCTGGAAAAATACATATTTAAGGTTCTGACTTTTGCAGGAAAGCCTTGCACTCACACAGAGTTCCTCCATAAAATATGAGAGGCTGAAATTTGCTGGAAAGAGGAATAGAAATATTCTTTCCTCCACGAAAATTTTTCTTTAGGGTGTTCCCAGAGAGATAATGATTTCTGTGAAATTTCTATGACCATATTACTAATAATTTAAGTCTCTGAAACATTTATTAAAAATCTTCTATTGATCAAATATGAAATAAAGCTGGGGTTTTTTTGTCAGTTATGAAACAGGTGGCAAGTTTTCAAATGAAATCGCAATAGGGCGTGATTCTGCGAGGTGTCAAGTATCCTCAGTCCTTGTATTTTCAGTAAATATAAAGATTTTTACTATTTTATGGAAGACTAGTTTTGCAAGACTCTTTCTGGTGTCTATAAGATTCAGTACTTATAAATATTTAAGGACTACTTCAGCATAGGCGCGTGATTCAATAGAAGCACAAAGCTTTTAATATATAATTAGTCAAGTTAGTTGTAGTTCAGATTAGATATGTGGTACAATAAGGGTCTAAATATTGACAGCTAAAGCCAACCTGATTCTAATGAAAGCAGCTGCATTAGTTCTTCCAGGAGGAATCTGTTCTTTGTTTCTCTCAGGTCTTGCACATTTCTTCTGGCTTTTTCTTGTTTTTTGAGTAAACAGTGTCTATGAGAATCTGATTCTCCAAGCGCACATGTATAATTTAATTTTTACAAGAAATCTCACTCCTTCTGTCTCAAAGTTAAATGCATGCATGTAGGCAGAATCAAAGCCTTAGATTACAATCAGAAAGTTTAAGTAGTAGGTGGGCTGTGCAAAGAGTTTTAATCTATCCCTTTTATTTGACCTCACATTTATTTTGATGCACTGAAATATTTTACACTTTAAGCAGGCTTGCACTGGAACTATCCAACTCCTACATTATTTATGACTGGCTTTATTACATGAACTGCTGAGAATCTGTTTAGACACTGATGTGTTGTAACAATATTTAACTCCCCGAAACCAACTAGAAATTGGAATAAAAATGGTGATACATAAATATACAAGCTTAGCATCCCACATACATACACTACATAAATTCTTTGTTGATTTCTAAAGGGAATTAAGCCTCTAGCTCTCCATAATCCCGTATGAAACAAACGTGCAAGAGGTTTATTCAGTGTACCTGCTTCCTGAAACAGTCTATTAACTTGAATGTTGGTTGCTCTGGAGTTTTTAATGCTAGAGCAAGTGGTAATACCTCATAACAATGCTGTTGGACCCAAGAAACAATCTTCCAATGAGCACAATACACAAATCTCTACCCCATCATGTGAAGCTCACCCTCTTGGAGTAATCCTACAAGCCAACCCAACCGACCCACTAACCATTCCATTGCTTCAGAGTGACTTGTCTAGGCTGATAAATCTGTGCTAGATATGGAATTTGTTCCTACAGAGACGTGGTTTTAATTTATCATCAAGAAGGTATTCGTAGCCAGCTTTTGTGCAGCAGGTTATTGATAGTGCCTCTTCATTTATGCTTAGGGTGCCAAGTAAGTGAGGCAAGCTCTAAAGAATTTCAATGGACTGGCTCAGACCTCCCAGAAATGGCAAATAAACTGCACACTGGGTTGTATTCTCATACATTTTGCAAATGCTACAGAGGGAAATAAATCAGCACAGATACTGTGTGTAAGCTTCAGTCTGAAACATGGACACACTTCCAAAACTGCAATAAAGAGCTGCCCTTTGTATTTGAAGATGTCAAGCTGCTGGAAGCTAATGTGAGCTGAGGTTGTCTGACATTGGTTTCATTATGGCTATTTCCAGACTTCTCATATTTGGATAGTATGATTGAAGCTTTAGGGCAGTGTACTCTGTACAAATGACAGTACCTTGGGCAGAACATGACAGATTTTAGCAAACAGATTTAAAGAAATTTGAAGTGACTTTCTGCTCTTTTTGATTATTTTTGTGCGCGTGGTCTCATACTGTTGTAAAATGTGTGGAAATATGTTGATGCATCACAACCTCTAGCACAGAAACAAAAATGGATGTAGAGGATTCTTCTCCTGACATGGAAATTGCTGAAAGACGTGCTCTTGGTGAGGCTTTAATCACTACATACTCTGCCTTATCAGAAGTGTTGAACAGGGATGTATATTATAGCTCGGTTTAAACAGCATTTGTTTTACAAGTGGAATGAAAAAACCCAACAACCTGTGTGCTCGGCTCCGTAAACCAAACTTCCCCATGACCGCCTGGCTGCTGTGTTTTTGCTTCCTACTTTGCCTGTGGAGTGTCAGAAATCCTTTTAAACAAAAGAAACATGCAGTTAGAAGAGTTTATACTTCTGAATGTGGCTGGTAGAAGTGCTTAAAATTTCAGGTGGGTGTCTGGAAAACTTGCATTGAGGGCTGGCAGTACAGACACCTGGTGTATCTTCTGGCACTGCACTATTTCTCCTTCTGGTCCACCCAATAAAAAGAGCTATGTATAGCATCTTGTATAGTGTTTGTGGGAGACTATTGCGTGGGTCCACCACAGGAAGACAGATCAAGGTTAATGCATCCATTGTATTCTCTCACTGGAAGGTTTTGTTCTATAGAAACATTGGGATTATAATATTTTTGCCATCCAGGAATTGAAAACCCACAAGAAACCTGGTTCCTTCATCACTGAGCCATTAGAGGGTTGCAGAAGAACAAAAGCAAGAGCAGAAAGAGAAAAGCAGATGATAATGAGGAGATCCAGCCATCCACAGAGTGATGTCCAAGACCACTTGAGGTGCCCTAGGATGTCCAATACATCCTCATAGTGCTGGGTGGTGTGATAAAGAGCCTATGGAAAGCCACACACCTCTGGATTGGGAGCTGAAGGCTGGCTGAGCTGGCCCACAGCAGCTAACAGGGCACTACACATCTCATCTGGGCAACACCATCCTCTCCTGCTCACTCTGCTTATTGCCATGGAAGAACTGTTGCTCTAGATGACAAACGACTGTAGCCAGCCCAAACAGATGTGAAATAATGTTGTACTTTTTATTTCTTAATTTTTAAAAGTTTTTATTTTACAAAACTGTTTTGTAAACATTTGCACTAGTGCTAGAAGGAATTGTGAAGATTAAGTTCTCAGGTACTGATACAACACAAATATCATCCCATTGCTCTCTATAATCAGGAGAGAGACAGTGGAATTTAGTACCAACAATGATCTCTCTACGATGTCTAGACTGCAACCAGAGCAGCCATCTACTTAACGACTTGTGGTTGAAACATGGATACCGCTGAAGTGGAAAATGGTCAGACAGAAGCAAATTTGCCTCCCCATATCCCCAAGCAGTTATTAATGGTAACACTATCATTCATTATTTACCATTTCTGTATTTAATCTGTGACCTAGAGATAAAGTGCTGGGTAATCAGGACACAGTTTTTTGACCCATGTAATCCCAGCTGGTATTTCTGAATCTAATTATACTCAACTTAAAATATTTAGTTAATATTTTTTACTCATTAACAGCGTAGTTCTGCAACTGTGTTATAAATGTTAATGGCCAATTAAAGCAGATTAGGATTTTTCAAACAGAAATATACTGAAATAATTTCTTAGTATAAAGATTGTATAGATTTTTATCACTTCAATTGACACTTAATTTACCTTACTATCCGATGATATTAATTTTAAGAGTTTCTACTGCTCTCAGAAAAATTAATAAAGGAAAATTAATAAAGAATTGCAGACATTTGTATCAAGCTGGCATGTGCTTTTGATAGCTCTGTTTTAGCAGTTTTCCTGAACTGGAGCACATTGGTTTTGCTAGTCCTGTGAAGAAGCTTGCAGCATGAATAATTAGACAACGTGAGGCTGTAAATCTCAACAGAAATAATGCATCTCAGCTTAGTTGTTTCTTCTGCAAAGGGCAGTGTACAATGATGGAGCAGAGCCCTTCATTTTAGATACGTTCCATTTGCAAGAAATTTTTCATGTGAAAGAAAATCAAGATGTATGATAGTTTACATGTCAATTAAAGCATGTTAGGAATGAAAGAGCAGTTTCAGAAGCGTGAAAACAAAGTTTTTTAGATGAAGAATTAGCTCTTGGCTAGAGACTAATACCTGTACAAAAATCAACAGCAGCCTCATTATGAACCCACCTTCCTTGAGTTCTTGCAATTAACAATGAAAATGAATGGGAAGGGCTGGTCTTGTAATTAGTGCAGGTTGGGACATCTGAACTGTCCCAGCAAGAGCATCTGAACTTTTCCCAGTGCAGTGAAAGAAAACTTGAAAGAAGTCATTATTCTTTCAGTTCAGTTGGCTGAGTGGCTGATTGGGTTGGGTTTTTTGAAGGATTAGCTCCCTGCTGTGGCAAATAAGTGTTGAAATGCTGGAAATGCTGATTTTCAGAAAGCCTGTTCAGAATGAAAGCTGCTTAATCTTATTCCCATGTGTTGCTAGAATGTAGAAGGTGGGGGATTCCAGGAGAAATCTGCATTATGGTAGGAGTGCACGTTGACCTTCTTGTGATACCCTTTCCTTTGTTGGACTGTGAAGTTTTCAGTGCTAGAATGTCAATCAGTTGTCTTAAATTCATGAGTCTTTAAAACAATTGAAGTGGATGAAAGCACACCGATTGGAACGATGTTATGGAATGGGGAGATACACTCACAAGTGGAAAGTTCTTTACTATTAGCTGTTGTTTCAGGTGTCTTAAAGCCACTATTCTGGCCAAAGAAATAATTTTCTATATGCTTCTCCAGGTTTTTGCCTTTAGTCACAAGGACATGCATGCTACATTTTCCAGGGCTGGTACCATGCCAATAAACCAATGACACACTGTTCTTCTTAATGAGGTGGCAGTTTTCCTACCTCTGAAAATTAAGAATGTCAGTCTGCAGCAATTTGGTATGAGGTAGCTCTGCCCATATCACTCTCTTCCAGTAGCACTGACAAAGTGCTGTTATTATCCATGAGCCCAGATAGAACTTGAAGTTCTAAGTGCAATATATCTCCAGCTCTTCCCCTGCCCAGCTGACTTCCTGTAGGAGTCACAGAGGCCTTCGCATAAGTATTGTTGCCCGGCATCATACAGCTGGCAGACAGGAAAGGGAAGTAGACAAGAAATAAAAGGTTAATCACTACCCCTCCGTAGCTTGTAGTTATTTGAATAATATGCATATTGTTGTGTAAACAAACCAGAAGAGATCAACTTACGAACATGAAAAATTAACTCAACCTTTACTTAGATTAATTACTTGCACTTCTAGACTAACAAGCCTCAGAAAAAGCAGGATGCTGCAAAACACAGAGTAAGTGTGCCAATAATTTTCCAAAGAGCTCAAGGGCTTTCTCTGGAGAAACACCCCTTGAGTAAGGGCTGCAAATGCTATGGCAAGTGAAAAAAAAATCTGTTATTTGAAAAAAATGTATGTGGTCAGAAAAACAACTGCAAGAAATGACAGTAGATCTATGTCCTGTGTATTTTTGGTCTTTCTGCTGACTCCTGTGGAAAAATAAGTATGTGCTATCCTTTACACCAGTTAGTATTGCCCAGTCAACACATCTCTGGGAAAAAATGGGCTGAATTCTGACCTGGCTGTATTAATTAAGCCCCAAATGTAGCCTCTCTGTTATAGATGATGACGCACAGACCATAAACAGCCCAACTTGATGTTAAGATCTTGGGCAGAATTTTAGTGGCGGAAATGAGAAAACCTTGTAAGTCAAGTAAATCTCATCAGGAGTCATTCACAACAATGAACATTGAACTTGCTGGCACCACTTATAGACTCATTTTTCAGCATATAATTGCATTTTAACACAAATTCCTTTTGGTCCTTGTCCTTGAAGTCCTCTTTGTTCATCTGTAAAACAGATGCTCTCTGGGCAATGGGTAGACTAGCTCAGCACAATGCAGACTTTCGTGTTCTGTAACTAGTTCCCTTCTGGCCTACTCTTACCTACAAATGGTACTTAGGTTCTAACAGAGACAAGAGAAAGTTCTCTTTCTATATGCGTGTCTTTTGCGTTGCATGTTTTCTTTTCTTTCCTCCTCCTATGCTTACACTTCTTTTTTTTTTTTTTTGGCTGTTCTAAGAGCCCAAAGTTAAGAATATGTTTTAAGGATGTTGGACTATTCTGAGGATGCTAGGGAATTACTGTGTGATTAAAAAGGGGCATTTACAGTTTTCTCCACTGATAATGCTTAACTTTAAAGCAATTTCCTGTCCTGTTAAGGGCTGCTTTAATTTTAACAGATGGCACCATTTTTCACCATCGAAACCGTAAACCTTTATGTAATTTCCTTACATATAATTTGTTTTTATTTCCTTGCAGGTTCCTAATTTTTTGCATATAATCTCTCTCAGTGGATTCCGCCATGTGCCACTGCACTGTGCCAAATACTCAGTCTTGATTTTCATATTGACTTATATCAATTGTGCCATTAGTGTAAAGTGGATGGGGAAACACAGTGACTATAATATTCTGAATGTTTTCATTCTTCAATCTGATATTAATAATTCAGAATGTATTTAACAGGGAATATTCATTTAAATCTCTGCCAGGATTTGAAAATAAATTTACCACAGGCCCTTTTGACTGTTGGTTTTGTGTTGGCTTATTCACTGTAATTTTTCCTTTCTGTCCCTCTGCCATGTGTATTCCCTCCTTGTAGCCTGTCCAAGGCACCACTACAAAAGTCTGTCCTACTCAACCCTGTGATTCATCAAAAAAAATCATTCAAGGGCCCAGCTGATGTACTTGCGTAATCTCAAATGATTCCTACTTGCTGCTCTTCTACCATTTACCCTCTGTTCTGGAAATAAATGCCACTCTTTTCACAGCAAACATTGTACATTGATGCAGCCAGTCTCCTAGAGTCTGCAGCCCTCCTGTGAGGCAGATGGGAAATTCTGTGACAGCTTCAGACAAATTTAAAATGGAAATTTTGGATGAGTTCTGTATGAAGATGAAATTCTGACTGAAATAGTGGCTCCTCTGGTTTTATTTTCTGATTAATATGAATTGGGTTTGCACTAGCCTCATGTTTACAGTTCAGTTGTGTCAACTAAATCCAGTTTGTGTTTTCCTGCTGCCCTACCCTACTCATTGTGATCGGAAACAGTTTTCAAATGTATGTTTTATTCCTCAAAATCAAGCTGAAGCTAACCCTAAACTCCATCCCTATGGAGCAGACCTTTCCAGGTATCTCACATTACTGTTCGTTTCTCTGGTTCAAATATTCATGGCTTTTATCATTATAGTGCATGTTGTGTACAGTTCTGTGTTCATCTCTCTCCTACCATTTCCATGTTTTTACTCAAAATGTAGTCATGCCAGAAATCCTTCCTTCTTAGCCGAACGTGCCAGTAATCACTCCTCATTCAACATGTTCTGACTGTCATTCTGTGTTTTCTCTCATGTTGGTTCTTCTTGTCTCCTTTTGCATCCAGGCATTTCATGACAGCAGAGTATGTTATTCCATATTGGTAAAATACCATGTGAATACATAAACTGATATACATGATTTTTAAGAATCATGTAGATCCAAAGAAGTGATATTTTTAAGTTCTTGGTGATTGATTTCAGTTTGGCATGTGTTGACTTGTGCTGAAATTGCAAATGTGTTTTCTAAGTTGGTAGATACTCGGTTCATTCAGATGGTGCATATCCAACAAAGAAGAGGGCAAGGAAAAGAGAGGCTGATGAGTGTTTGGGACAGAGAGGTGTGAAAATAATCAATTGTATAGATGATTCAAGCAAATGATATTATGTCAATTGTTTTTGGTTTACATGTTAGATTACTGCTGTGCATAACCTGCCTTCTTTAGGGCATTTGTGTGTGCTTCTGTTGTTAAGCTTATCTTTGGTACTGACTTCAGATATCTTTTGTCTGTGTCTGTTTTAAAGGCCCACAATCTCCTATTTTACCTTAATAATATTATGTTTTTCTTTTCAAACTAATAAGTGTGTTGAGTTAAATGGACATTGTCGTATTTCTGTACAATTTGTGTTCTTTTCCTTATAGAGGATGGAAAGGGAAGCTTTCAAGCCTTATTATGACTTACCCTTTCTCTATTCATTGTGCTTTTTCCCAGTTGCTTTTTTGATGAGACTTGATACTAATGACTTTTTGATAACTTCTATGCTTGTGCCCTAATATCAGAGATAATAACAGTGCTGCTCTGGGAACTTGGCATGACAGTTTGGTGCCAGTATTACTGCTACAGAAAAAGCGTGCTGCAAATAGGAGGTTTTCTTCTATCCTCTGCTCTGAAGGATATCCATGACCACTGCTGTGCATATAACAGGAGTTTTTACCCAAGCGATGTCTTCAGAAGGTCAACATGCCCCTACCTGGTTAAGTCCATGGGTTATCCAGTCTGACTATCGCTCAGTACCTCAGTGCATCAGAGTAAGATGCATCGCACCTGCAACTATGGCATGTGAAAACATGGGCAAGTTTACGTGATGGTGGTATTTCCATTCTTAAAATAACACGGCTTAGTGTAGAGATCCCTTAAACTAGGGTTTGGGTTTGGTTGGGTTTTTTCTTAGAGCTAGCTATGCTACCAGGAAAGGCCAACTCTGCCAGTGTGGGCCTTTACAGAAGTTATGATATCACATTAAGGTGTGAGAAGTGCACCCTACAAAAATCTTGATCTACAAAATACTTACATAGAGTCAAAGTGCTATATATAATCCGCAGAAGCTGGGCATATCTGCTTTTTATGAGGTGCTTAGCCTTTCTCAAGATCAAAACTTTGAAACTTTGTCTAGATAGATTTGGCCAACTGTATTTCACAGCCTCAACTTTTCATCGGGTTGAAACACAGATCCATTTACTTGTGAATATAGTCTCCTGAGCATAACAATCAAATAGAAATCTGCTTATTAGCCACAGTAAAATAGCTTGAGTCTCAGCTGAACATTTCTAATGCTGTTGCAAATTTATCTTGATAGTAGATTATTTAAGTGCTAGTTCCAATCTAACCTTCAGAAATAAGAAGGCTTGTAATCAAGTTATATTTTGTATTTGTAAATTGTAGTATTAGAGCAATGTGTTGGGATTTTGTCTGGGTTATGACTAAAATCACTTTCCATCATGAGTGCCTTTTCTGACTGGTTTAGTTTTCTGCTGTGCAGTGTCAGGCAGTGAGTGTACAGCCAGAGTATTTACTTTTTGACAGGGTAATACAGAACATTTTGTAACTTATCTCCAGAAAATCTCAGAGATCTGTCAAGATAATAGCTTTTGCCTGCATCTCATGCCTTTTCCTGTTTAGTTATTTGGTCTCTTATCTGGTGCTGTGAGCTCCTTAGGTAAGTGTTACTTGATTGTTTAATAACTAAGGTGCTTTTCATAATGCCTATCATGCTGCCAGAAACCATGCTGTTTGTTTAATTCATGTTCTGATCAATTGGGTATTAAGTAATTACTATTTTGGGCTATCTCCAAGGGCCCTTTGCCTCCAAGGTCCTTTGCAGTACCCTCCTTTACAAAGATGCTGTATTCTGACACTCATTTGTGATGAGGTGTGTTCTAACTAATTACTGGAGAGCAGTAACAAAGAAGTCTCTTGGTCCGTAGGACCCAGGTTGTAGGGATTGCCAGCGGTGCTGAACCATGCATATGAAAGTGCTCTGTAGATCCTGGGAATGACTTTGCTGTTTCTTGTGCTGAATGTGGTGTAATTCTGTTTAAAATATTTAGTTTGGTGCCCTAGGCCAAGCAGCTTCACCAGGCGTGTTGTTAACAGATACCCAAATGGCCAAGCACTCGTTAGGGGCAGAGAGTGCTTAACTCTGCACCTGCAGAAGAGCAAACGGGTTTGTTTCCTCTGCACTGAGGCGAATTCACTCTCACCAAATCAAGTGCTGCAAACCACACCAGCCTGCAGTAAGTGGGGGAGATCTGGGGTTTTGTTTCAAAATTGCTCTGCTGCTGTGAGCCAGAATGTGAATATGAGCCTTTGTGTCTCTACCTCTGCTGTCTTTTCTCCCCTCTTTTGTTGTGTTACTCATAGGAAAGACCGATCTTACAGAGAGGTGGCTTTGTGACTACCACCATGTTAACTGTGGTTTGGTTATTGGTTGGTTATGAGGAACTTCCATGGTAGAAGTGGCTCTGAGGGAGTTTTATCTTTTGACTTCTAAAACATATACTGTTGTTCTGCTTGTCATGAAAGAGCTTGAAGACGAAAAACCTGTGCAATTACACCAAATCCTTGGTCATGGTACATAACTGCAGGAGGCATCTGTAAGCACAAACTTTTTCATAAATATTTGTCCTGAGAAGGAGGAGGAGCAGTAATCAAAGCAAGTCACCAGTGGAGACTGCTGGAAAGGTGACCAGGATATGCCTTTGTTGACAATAAATGTGCCTGCAGCCACCATGGAGATGGAATTACATTTGCAACTGAGATTGTAAAAGGGATGTTGAAAACCAAGCCACAAACTCTGCACCTCGTTGCAGAGTAACAACAGAAATCTCAATGGATGTGGGAAATACTTTGAATTTACTTCATTATCTTTACAGAGGATTCTAGTGATCTTTCAGGCAGGCTGCTAAGAAAAGAGTAACAGGGAGTGATTTACATTATTATCACCAAATTCAATCTTGAAGCCAGTAATTTTGGTGTCAACCCACAATTACAGGCAATCACTTCCACCCATCTGGTTGTTCTAGTCTGTTACTGTTTACAGTCTGTGCTTACCTAATGCACAGCACTGAGGTGAGTTGATTGTACTTTTGTGGTAATTAATCAGCTATGTTATATCTTCCTTATGATGTGATGTTGCTTCTGTGGAACGCTATAGGCAGATGAAAATGTTTCTACTTAAAAGGGCAGAGCATCTTTTTCAGCTCTTTTCCTGCTCTGCACTTGCTCAGGAGCCTCACAGAGGTTGTATGTATCAGCTTGGGACCAGAAGAGGTTAAAAGGGTTTTTGGTTAATCATAGGCACCAAATCCACCAAAACCCCCCATCAGTACTATCTACCTTGTTTGCAAAATTCTGGGAGAATTTCTGAGAAACATTGCCATAGAGCTGGAATGCCTAAACCACCTTGACTGTGATTTCTAGCCAGCACAGGAGCTGGTGTGGGCGGCAGAGATACCTGCACACACCATGGCTGGTGACGGCCAGAGCAGGGACCAGCTCCGCTCTAGTGAGCGTGTGGAAACTGCTCTCCTCCCTACAGGAGAGTGGCTCTTGGAGAAGAGGCTAAGGACGTGGCGGATTTCAGGTTGAAGAGTGCATGTTATGGGATCAGCCCTCCTGTTTCTGTGCCCAAGCGTCAGATTTTTTGCTAATGAGTCTTTGAAAATGCTTTTTTTACCAAAGGTAATTAATTGAGTTTGAGCTGTATAGTTAAGTTTTTTGTTCTTGGAAAAAGCCTGAATCAGTTCAAACTGCTTTCCAGTTTCACCTTGAGAGCATGGAGATATTACTGTACTCTCTCAGCTTAAAGAAAAGGCTTTCTCCCTTCCTCCTTTCTGGTCCTCAGAAAATCCAACAACAGAACTTCCTGAATTGCTGATGGTCCTAATTGCACGTAGATTTGTTTGTCTGTTTTGCTGAGAATGTGGCAGGTTTTAGTTAATCAGCAACAGCTTTCTCTTGCATCCTGAAAAGGTCCCAGCTAGACATGTGGGTCTAGGGCTCCATATAGCCAGAGCCCACGGAGAAGCCCTCAAGAACTGCACAGAGTTCTTACGTTTACCTGGTATGGATAATGTCATTAAGAGAACTACACCGATGATCAAGTTCAGGCTGAAATGAGTACAAGAAAATCTTAAATACCCAATATTGGCAAGTTGGAAAAGTTCAACAGCTTTCATGTGAGACATTTCAATGCATTGTTTTAAAAAATCCTGGCAGCAGTTTCAGTCTTCCTTAAGTTGTATGTGTTTGGAGAAGTGAGAAAACAAAAAGATGCAGGTTTTAGGCTTTTCAGTCTAACAGCTTACAGACAATATTGAAGTTTTTTATAATTACTGAGACTTCTTCTCTGTGACACTTCTGATCATTATATTTTCATAAAGATTTGTGACTTTGTGAGGAGCACAGACCTTTGTGAATTCTTGTTGTTACAGCTCTGTGGGTTTTTTTAAAAACCTAACCTTTTACATAAGTTTTCTGTAAATTCTTCTCATTAGGCAAAATGTTGTGTGATTCATTTAACCCATCTACTTGTGTGATATGGCAGTCACTTCATTAAACATCTAGATGAGAATAAACAGAGAACAAGCTGTCTTGCAAAAACAGGATCTTGTGTAATGTGTTAAATATATTAAACGTCCCAGTTTTTCATAGTAAAAGAGAATTAGTGCTTTTAAGATAAAAATTATGGTATACGAAAAACCTGAAAACATTTTTATACCAGGCACACACACTGATATACACACTTAATCCTCGCCCAATGACTAAACCTCAGTTATGTATCAACTGATATTCTCACATAATTTCCTTTCTTTAAATAAATTCTGATCTTTCTTACCCAAATCTGCAACTCATAACTTATGCAGCGTAGCACTATGAAAGCAAGACCACACAGCATAAATTTAGGCAGAAGAAATATAATCCTGTAGTCAAAGAACATCACTCTTCAGGGAGCTATACCTTCCTAGAAATTTGAGGGAGGGAGAGCATGCGGCCGATCTATGGGGAGATTTGCATCGTGTCATTGTTGGGAATGATGAGGTCAACGTGCTCTAGGTAGTAGCTCTTCAGAAGAGTAAGGGTTTCTGGTCTCTCGCTCTCAGAAATGGATGGCCGTAATGTTTTGGTTTTCAAAATCACTTTGCTTGGTTGGTCCACAGTTCCTTGCAGAGAAATGTGTTGCTAGGAATATATTGGTACTTGGAGTCTTGGTGTTCCTTATCTTAGCCCTCAAATCTTCTGAGTCTTTGTCTACCTCATGAGGAAGGAGTGGGACAATGTTAGGTCAGGGGAATTCAACCTTTGATGCAGAAAATAATCTGCAAAACAGGTGAAATGAAGGTACTGCAACAAATCCATCCTGAAGCATCTAAGCAGTCATTATTTTGTAAATTGTGTGTGATACTAATGCCTTGCCACCCATATAGTCATCTCTGAACTTCTTCGTGGTGTGATGCCTGCCACGCTGACAATCCTTAATACCTTTTCTAGTGTTTCAAAGCTGAAAGGACATTCCAGCTCATGCTTTGATCCTAGGTTCCTTAGGTTTCATTTAAGGCTGTTGTGTGTATATATATGCAAATGAAGCTATAAGGGTGATCCGGATGGTCATATATTTGGCCAAGATGTGTTCTGTGGTGACTGTTTCATGGATACATATCCTCAGGTATTGATGAATTATTATTTACTAGAGGTGCTTACTGGTTTAGAGAGCACTTTTACTTTGATCTTGATCCTGTCTTGATCCTTGAAAGGTTGCTCCCATGTTGATGGATGATGTTCTATAAATACCTGTGGTTTGAATGCAGAGCAGCTACTATATGGTGAAGGGTGAGAGGATCTAGTCCCCTGGGACATGAGTGAGGCACTACTGAGGAGTGGCGAAGCAGTGAAGATAAAAGGTTGTACTTACTCTTAACCTACGCAGACCCTGTCTGGGCTGTTATGTTACTGCTGCTTAATTCTGGGGAAAAATTCTTCACTCTTGTATTTTTGGTACTTTGTTTTGCTTTTCTTTTGGGTAGGGAGGAGGGAGTGGAGTTAGAGAAAAGAAAGCCCGTTAGGTATATAACTGTATAATTAGAATAGAAAATCCCCCAAAGAGAACACTGCTTCTTTGCTCTGCTTTCCTGGAAAGTGTTTTTTTTTTTTCCTCTCTTTACCATAGAAGAAGCAACTCTTCCTAAGCACAAGCCTGACTTGAACTGAATGCTGCATTTCAGGACTTCATGTAATCAGGGCATGGCTTAACAGGAAGCCTGAAAAATCATCTCCAGGACCAGGATCAAATTATCGTTCTATTTATCTATCTCTGCAATCCTATTGAACTTTTCAGTGCAGTTGCAGTGGATAGACCTTTTATGGCTGTAATTGAAGGCAGCTGTGGGCGTATGATACCAGATTATAGCCAAAATTATTAGTTTGGTGGTTTAATGAGCATCAATATTCATCATAAACTTTTGAAAAGGCACAAAGATATACACTAAGTCTAATGCAAAGAATAAAAGTATCTTCCCTAATTAAGGGAAATTGCCCTAAAAATCAGAAACCTTAACAAGTTTGGGTGAGTTTCTGTCTCAAATCTTTTGAATGTGTGCTTTTACCATAAAATTAGCAGAAATATCAAGGTCCAGCAAGCAATGTGTCTCGTCATCTATGGGTTTAAAGAAAAACGAGCCCATATTGGCACAGTAAATGTGGGAAATACAGTGTCACTGAATATAATATACCAAATGTTTGGTTATCTGGTTACTGAAGTAACCAAGACAAGAACGTGTGCCAGAAGCATGGGTGAATTCAGCTGAATGATATTTGTTTTTAATAAGCTGTATTTTGTCTTTTGAAATTAGACATAGCCGTGCTTTAAGTGGAAACTTTCCTTCTTATGTGACTTCCCTGCCTCCCATTAAAACATGAGTTATTTTTTGCCATGCAAAACAAAAAGCCTTCTGGGTATTGTAAAACTGGAGCATGTAGACCCTTTGGGTGGGTCCTGAACTTTTCATGAGTGCATGGTTCCAAATGGTGCGCAATACACTAAGGAATAGGACCCAGGTAGCTTGAGTGGCATGTCCGCGGCAGATGGATGGTCAACGGAGCAGAATTCCAGTAAGACAAATAGGGCTAATAAAGCATAAAGCACTTGTAGCTACACAGTGCCTTGTGTATGCTTGTGGTGTCAGTATGAATTTTACAATATTAAAGATTAGCTAAACGTGATCAAATTCCAAATTCTAGCAAGATGAAAGCATGACACTGGATTAACTGATTAAAGCAGCCTTTGCAAAAACGAACCTAAACAATCTGTAGGTCTACACTGTCTTGCACTTGACAAATACAGCAAGATTAGAGTTTACGAAAATAGTCATTCTATGATTTACACTTAACTTACTTTGAAGACTATAAAATGGATCAATTTTACATGACTAAGTGTTTGAAAGAAAGATTAGGGAGAAATGCATGGGAGTGCAGGTGTATGACCGTACAGTGCTCAAATGCATCTCGGCTGGGATATTTCCCACTCGAGTACGCTGAAATACGCAACTAATTCTTTTTTTTGTCCCCCCGTTACTTGCCAGTTCTCTTCAATCTGTCTCTTTTGTCTGTCATTGAAAAGAAAACATATGTTCTCTGGTAGGTTCTTTGTCACTTACCTAGTGTGATATAAGGAAAAACATTGTAAGGCCCTGCCCAGAAAATTACCAGTACCTGTTCGTGCAGATCTGGTTTGTCATCCCCAAATGGCTGCTCCCTCAGCTCAGCTCAGGTGATATATCCCCTGTCTGGAGAAGTTCAGTGTGGTGGGGCTAAGAGCCTTGATTAGGATTCCAGCATGCCTCTGAAACAGGAATCATTTGTAAGAATAGTGTGTGTTTCTGGCAAGAGGCAAGGAGAAATTTCAAGCCGTGTAAGCTGTTTGAGAGAGAGAAGAGAGTAACCTTCATCAGGTTGATGAGAAAAACATTTTTCCTTTATTCCAAGATAATATTTGAAAATTACTGAAGGTATAATGGCAGCAATTTAATTATACAGCCTCTTTATTGCTAGATCACGAGATAATTTATACAGCTTTCTAAGATATGATGCATATGCAAAAAATTTGATGACTTATGATAGCTATTTATTTAGGTCCTTTGGTGGAATGCTTTCCATTGATACGGATTAATTCCTGTACGTTCCTATGGTTAGAAATGTTACTCAAGAAGCGCAAAGCTTTTGTTATTATTCTGTAAGTAAAGGCTGGTTTTCTAGATGACACATTATAAAAGAAGCTATTTCTTGCCTAAAGGACTTAATCAGAAAGATTGGCCAGTGAAGAATTCTCTTCAGATCAAAATCCGCAGCTTGTTTCCGTTTGTTATCTCTGAGGGTCGGTTAAAAACGTTCTTAATGTTTTGACATGTTTTTTTTCTTTGTCTGTTCCTCATTACAATAGGACTGGAATTGACCTGACAGTTAAGTGAGTACCTAAGGATTTAAACAGAATTATATGCTAGTTCTCAGTGTAGTAACTTGCAACCTTACATTTTATAGAAGACAAATGTTTGTCCTTTTTCATGTGCCAAGTTTAACAAGATAATTCAAGACAATTCTTCACTCCTACTTTTTCCCTTCATTCATGTAAAACCTGCTAATAAATTGGAAAAATATATCACTCAGTTTGCCAATGTAGAAAATCCTATAATCTGTCTTTATTGTTGTGTAGGCATCATTATCATTCATTATTTATATGTAGGATAAAATAGCTGAGCTTACATCAAGGTGACTGGCAACAGAAGCTACGCTTCTAGAGGCAGACAGAAGATGAGTAAATAATGAATTTCCTTTCAGTTCTTCAGTTTATATTTTATTACAGAATCTATTTTCTGCACTTTATTAAACAGCTGTTATAAATTGCTATAAGAAGCAGCTTATACTATTATTTAATTTTTAAAAAGAAATAACTTCCCTGGGTTATCCTTGAATTATTACATTTTAGCAACTCAACCCCTTCTTGGTCTCCTACAAGTCAAGCTCATTCATTCTATTTTTCTACCTTACAAACAGAATGAGACAAGTCAATGGGTATGTAAAATACACCCAAAGAAATGGAAATATGCTGCTTAAAAGCATTACCTGGCATTTTCTTCCTTTGGGTCACTACTGAACGCATGGCCGTGGTATTTGGGAATGCTCTACCACCCAACATACCTTGCTCCAGTTTGTCATGTTGCTGTTCCACTTGGGTTGTAGTAATGCAGAAATCTGGTTTAGTGCTGTTATTTCTCAATGTTCCCAAGTTTTCCCCGGCAACATGTTGATGTTTTCATCCG
The DNA here is from genome assembly GCF_000710305.1 of Buceros rhinoceros silvestris. Classification (NCBI taxonomy): domain Eukaryota; kingdom Metazoa; phylum Chordata; class Aves; order Bucerotiformes; family Bucerotidae; genus Buceros; species Buceros rhinoceros. Next base: position 23,124 of record NW_010419178.1, read on the forward strand.
CGATCCTTCAGTAGCAAAAGGCAGTTGATTCTTCTTTTTTTAAAATGCGTTCTCATCCATCTAATATTTGCTGTTGAGCCTTATTTAAGGATTTTAAAGTGCTTTGAAGCCATAAGGAATACTGTCTTCTCTACTGCAAAATATGATACACATTATGACAGCAGGATTTTCCAAAATCTCTGAAGTGGCTATGGTGAGGGATGCTTATTTTGATTTTTGGTCATGGTCATCACTCGCTGAAATCCAAGCTTCCCTCTTCTATGACAACTGAATTGGAGTTGTCTTTCTAACTTGCTAGCATGATACTCACCCTTACTAAAGCCCTTCAGGGCTCAAGAACACCCCTTGCCAATCACAAGGACATGTTCTTGAGTCTGAAACTATAGCATCCAGGATCATCAGATAAACTGTTATTTTGATTTTTTTCATAATTTTAATTATGAAATGTTAATGGGTCACAGTTAATTAATGCTTTCCCTCATGACAAATGATTGCCTCCAGCAGAGCTCCTTTTATGCATACAGCAAGCAGAAGGTCCGCTCTGATATTATTTGGACAACTTACTTGACCTGTCAGTCTTGTTTAATTATTACGGCTGCCATTAAGAAGCAAATGTTAAATGTCAGAAGATAACATCCCCCTAAAATGCCATGTGAAGCAAGTGCTTTTTACATGCAAAACCTTTCCTCTCTGTGAAAGCAGTATTGATATCTACTATTTGAAAACTCATCTTGCAGATCACAACACAAAGTTAAAAGGATTTGAACCCTTTCTCTCCCCTGTACCTTATTCCAAATCAAATCTAAGTGTCCCAGTCTGATGGGTGTCAATGGCCATGGGATGGCTTATGTATACAGCTGATTACTTTTGAGAGTGCTTGCTTAGTATAATGAGGGTGCTTCATGGGTTAATTAAAGGGAGTGTGTGTGGGAGGACAGCCTCCTTTTCCTTGCTAAAGTAGGGTGAGATATTCCCTCCTTTGTTCTGAATCCGTGCGAGCCTTGTTCCTCTTTCTCCCTTGTTTCTCCCTCCTCTTCTGGTACAGTCTCTGTCCGCTGGCAGGACTGGGTGCCCTTGGTCTGAGCAGTTTCTGTTGTGGCATCTCATTAACTGACGCATGGTGAAAGTGGTGTGGTTGGTGTGAGAAGCAGCATAAGTTTCCCATCTGAAGACATCAGGGAGCCATGACTGACTTTGTCCTGGGACCCTGAGCTGATGCACAGCCAGGGGCACGCAGCCAAATCTCAGGTAGCTCAAGGGCAGATGGAAGAAAATCATGTGAATGGGCTGTAGCAGTGTGTGACTATGAAACACAAATCTCAGGAAGGCTGACCTTGTGGCTGTGCCCAGCAGCATGGCACTACCATGCACTTGAGTTAATTGCTTTTAGGGTATTTTGTTGTGCTGCTCACCAGCATAATGCCATTATTGTGTCAGTGAAACTTCAACACAGTCAGAACTTAAGGTTACGTATCTGCTTACAAAGCCCCAACAAATTAAAAAAATACTAGTAATGGGTTTGTTGTCTGGGAGATTTCCCCGAGGAAGGGTAGGCTGCTGCTTCTACGCTCCTTCTCTTCTCTAACACCATAAACAGATCATGAGTGAATATACCTTATACTTCTTCATAATAGATTTGTGTCAAGACAGATACTACATGTATATCTCTCCTTCATTTACAAGTGCTCAAAAGAGCATGGATCTCATCCAGGAAAGCGTAATACCCTTGAACTGGGGAAAACAAGCAGTGTGCCCTAGGATGGCTGCCCTAACTGTGGGCTATGGAGCAGCCCTCTGCTTCCCCATGAACCGTGTTTCTATCTTTAGCTTACACTAAGTCCTGAGCCGCTGAGGTACCAGCCGAGCCGTGTTAGCAGAGGTTTCCATCAAGTACCATTGCGATATTAACGGCCCAATAGCCTTGAAAGCCCCAGGAAGAGTGATGCGGTTTTCTGGCAGTGGGAGGTCGTTTCTCCATGCTTTACAACCTTGTACAGTCTACAGGAAATAAAGCAAAGGCATTGGCCTTGTGGACCGTGATTTTTGGCCTATTCTTTCATGGAATATGTTGAGTTTTAACAGTTCATAACACTGCTTTATCAGCAGTACTACACCACACTGACCATACTCTGTATTTGAATATTTTTATTATCTGCTAAATACAGTGTTCCAATATAGAACACACAGAAACATACTATCAGAAGGATTAAAACAGTGTAAAAATATCAACACCAGGGAGCAACTCCCAATGCTTCTGCACCTGTAACTCTATCTCATATACTCATTTAAAACGTTTAGTTAACACCTTTTTTCATCCAAGCAAATATATATGACTTACTTGTACACAGACGTGATGTTGATGTGTTTTTCGTCCAAGAACGAGGGCAATTTTATAATTCTAGGCAGATGACTTAGCATGATTTGGGATAATACCATTGCCTGTGAGCTCCTCACTGTAGATGAGGACTTTCCCTAGAATCTTTCATCAGTAAGTTCAAGAGGTTATTTATTTATTTTTTTTTAAATAAGGGGAAGTCATAAATAGTTTCTTGCTGTACAATAAGCATTTTAGTATCTCCAGGCAGTTTTATTATCCCACTGTGTTTTCAGTACAGAGCCGTGACCCTGTACTGGGATAGAAGCCAAAGGATGAGCAGCGTGAGATATTATAATTTGGTTTTATTCAAGACCTTCTTAACAATATAATAGTTTATGATAGCCAGCCTTCCTTCAGGAAAATGTATAGGAAAACATTTTTATATTAAACTTATTTACAAGAATATTGTTTTGGGCTACAGAGTATTTTTTCTTAAGTGATAAGTTTGTAGGCAACATAGTTAATTAATCTAAATATTCTTGGCTTTGTAGCATTTAGGTGTAAATGAAGCTGTATATCTCATAGCAGGGATGGTGTACGTCGAGTGCTTTGTTGAGAAAAATGTTTGAGTCAGCACTGTTCTCTGACACGTTGTCTCGGTGTATCCGCAATATTCAGATACTGAGAACCTATTTTGCTGAATCTAATTGATTCACACATTCCCCTCTGAAACTGTTTAATATCTCATGTTCACAAAGATAGCAACTTTTACACATCATTTCATTTAAAATGTAGGATTCTGGCTTATACTTGATAAGCCACAATACTAGGAATCACTGCATTTTCATGAATAATAGCTAGAATACCTGAAACATTTTTTGAACAGCTTTTTTTTTTTTTGAAGTTTAATTGGAACAATCTGATGCTTGCACACACCATGAAAATTATGTTTTTGTGGCATTCAGCTTTCGAGAGGCAGCTCTTAATTAATTTTAAAGCAGGACTCCACCCTGCTGATGGGTTCCAAACAGTTGTCTGCTATACCTGCAGATTATTCCAGGTTTCCTGTGCTGTGTATAGAGACTAAAGTGAGGCTTGAAACTAGTCATCCAAGATCAACATGTGCTGGATTCGGATCTCAGTATCATGCTGTTTCTAAATAACTATATGCATTCCAGGTATGTTCTCAACCGAGATTCAAATTGAACTTCAAATTGGTGCTCCCTTCCAAAGGGGAGCGTCAACAGGTCTTGGGCTCTCTCTTTAAACAGAAGTTTTAGGCCGTTGTTAAGAAATGGCCTTGGCTGTACCTGTCTTGCGAATAAGCAGCTCTATTAACTTCGGATTTCTGAATTTGAAAATTTGACAGATTTTAGCTAACTTACATGATTTTTATAATGCTGTTCGTCTTTCAGAAAGCTATTTCAATAGTATTTAAGGTAAACAGATAGCCTCCAAAAGCCCAAGAGATAATTCTGTTAGCTGTGGCAATTTTCTGGAAATGCAGTGCTGTCTTATTTGAATGGCTCCCTCATGAGATTTCTGGCAAATTCTGTTTTGCGTCTGAAATAACCAACAAGATGTAGATTTTGGCCACTCGCCTTTTCATGGAAGTGCTCAGATGACCGTGTGATTCCAGTTCCACTGATATCTTTTCTTATCTCAAGTAAAGGAGATTGGTATTTATTTATTTTTTTAAAAAAACATATCCCTTAGCAGTGCTTGCACAATACATTTTTGAGTGAGCGTTTATTAGGCTGTTCTTTTGCTAAAGTATTCTTACTAAATGTTAACTAAAGTTATTTTTAAACTTCTGAGATCTATGTTGCTTGTTCTGTGGTACGAATCTGTTATCTGTTTTTAGGATGGTAATGAGAAAGAGATGCTGAAAGTCGGATTTGCTATTCATATCATTGTGTCATTAGCTGTGAGTATTTCTATCCCTAGAGCTGCTGTACCCTTGGGAGATTTTCTCATGTACTGGAGATGGGCAGACTGTGGGTGTGGAAAAGAAAAGAAAACCATTTAAAAATTGACACAGCTTGCCAAAAAGGTAGATGGATTAGTCTCAGAAGAGCGCAAGTAATAGCAAAACTGAAAAGAGGTCGCTGAACAGAAAGCTGATGTGCAACGTATCTCGTTTTTATTCCTCGTAAAGGCCAAATATGCTCTATATGGTGCCTTAGCATTTGTTATGTCAGTGAACCATACATGTCACAAAAATCTTAATGGCAAACTTGAGTTGCCTTACAGCACTTGAACTCTCTTCCTTAATGTCCTCCTGTCTTTCTGGGTGCTCATATCAGCAAAGATTTCGTAAGGAAATACTTTACATTTCTGATCTAAGGATACTTACACCCCACCGCCAAAGCCCCGAGACATCTCTGTGTACCTACGAGTGGGTATCCAGTCTCAGGCTGAGGCCATGTAGCCTCCTGCTACCTTGCCTCCCCAGACACAAAATCGCAACGCCAAGCATTAAAAAGTGCAATCAGCTGTTTTTATTGTACATCTTGCTTACTACAGTAGCGCTTACAGATGAGCCGAGATCCTAGAGACATTGCAAACTTAGAGGCAGACAGTTCCTGAGCCAAAGTTTATCATTAAAGTAGATAATGCATCCAGATGTGGTGACTGTTCCTTCTGCTGAGCCTTGAACACAGGTTTTTGGGGTTCATCCTCAGCTGCTGTATTCTCTTATTACTGCAGTAATGAAACGACGGCAATTTTTCAGTGACAACATGTCCCCATAGGTACAGGAACTTTATTTTCTTTAGTAAAAATACAGCTGAAAGAAAACTTCAGCTACAGTAGAACAATGTATCTGCGTCTTGGAAATGGAGCATATTAATTAGATATGTATGAAATGGAGATTGCCTTACAGAGAAACAGAAATCAAACTTACTATTTCCCAAGTATTAATTTCATTTTTTTTTTTTTATTTTATTTCATCTCTAGTGATAACCAGGGACATCTTTTTTGCATTTAAAAAGCCAGAATCACTCTTTGGAGTTTCCAAGTGAAAACATGCCTGTCCTTTAATGTGGGTTGTTAGAGTGGGACCTGAATGGCCTATTTATTTGCTGCTTTGTTTGAGCGGTGACTGGATCTAATCTGTATGTACACCGAGGGCTCTCTCTCCCTCAATTTCTCTGAAAAACTGCAATTAAATTTGAGACATAATAGGATTAAAGCATTATATTGCATATGTGTGCAGAATTATTGAATTTTATATTCTCACTGATATTTTACTTGAATATAGAGATGAGAAAGATGACCTCATTCATCCTGTATCTCTCTTTCAGGGCTGTCCCTCTGTTTTACGCTACTTACGCTTTTTCCAGTTTCATTTTAAGTCTGCCATTTCCTTGGAAGGTTATTTCACAGCCTGTTAGACCTCACTGTTAGGTGGATTTATTTTTTTTTATATATAAATACAGGTTGCTTATATCTTTAAAATACAGAAGGCAGAATTTTTTTTATCTATTCTGACCACATGGAGCCCAGTAAAAGTTGTAGCGAAGGCACAAAATTCCACCAAAAAATTACACATAACTGGAAAATGAATATGTTTATTGCACCTGGAAAAATTAGAATATATTAATTAGTTTTGATTTTAGGGCAAATAAGTACTAAGTAACTTGGGGAAATAGTTGTGTTCTAGAACCTTCATTTTTTCTGTAGCTTCTACCTGTTTCTCTTGACAGCTTGTCTCCCATTACTAAAGGCCACCGTCATTTGGGAAATGTACTAATTTACTAATTTTTTTTTCATTTCTCTAGCCCCATGCTCTGTGTACAGAGCATCACTGGGGTAGTTAAAACGCTGTAGATTTTGGGCTAGCCTACCAGAACTCGTTTTTAACCAGCCAGGCTGTATATATGCTAAGCTAACATGCCAATACTCAATTCTCCTCTGATGAATGAAGAGTGCAGAACAAAAATCTGTAACTAAATGGCCATATGATGAGATTGCAGATGCTCAGATAAAATTTTTCATGAATTATTTCTATGGCTTGGCGTTAGAGATGTTTTTCCCCCTTCCGTATAAACGTGTGGCTGATGTGTGCCCGTGCGATTGTTCCCCTGTAGCTCGCCCAGTTGTGAGCTGCTCTGTGACCCGTGGTGGCTTCACACCCAGCCTGAGCCAGGCCTCCAAGCAGACAATGGCTTGGCACCAGCTTCAACAACAGATTTGTTTTGCTGTTTCCACGTTGGAAGAGACCAATGGCTCAGGAAGAAGAGAAATCTGAAAGACATCACTAATTAGGAGCGGCAAAATGCAATCCCACGCCACACCTACACCATGAATTCCGTAATGAACTGGCAGACCTTGCGGTCGTTTTGACACAGGTCACACAACGTGGAAAATGCCAGGAACACCTCTTTTGGGAACAAGAGGTACAGCTCACGAAAATGGCAGGATTATTCAGTATTTTATGTACTTTAACCATGTTCCAAATACCCCTTTTCAAAAAGGCACTATTCAAAGCTTTCAGATTTACCTTCCTGACACAAAATTATGGTCCAGGAAATATCCAAATGATGAAAATATATTTAGATCTTCCAGTGGCTGGCAAAAGGAGAAGATCTATTTAAGTCAAAGTAATTTAAAACCCTGGGTTTAAGTTGAAAATAATAGGCATTAAAAAAAAAAAAAAGAATTAAATTGTAATATTCAGGTCTTTTCTTAAAGACTTGTTATCATTAATTAGAACCACAGCAAATGGAGTGATTTTTCAAAACTCATACCTTTAATTAAATATAGAATTCAGTTTGGCTTCAGCAG
>NW_010419178.1:30369-33792 GCF_000710305.1 Buceros rhinoceros silvestris
ATACTTATCTGCCTCTATGGTACTTAACATGCAATTTCTCAGAATATTAAGTTTTACACTCTTAACACAATTTACATTCTTTTAATTTTAAGATTTTTAAAATAGTGAATAAAGTGTCTTAATTCAGTAGGTTAATTTCTTTAATTCTGTCATGCCATGTGTGAATAGAAATTTAGTTTTGGTGATAACATACAAAGTATAATTAGTTGCATAAACTATTCTAAGAGTGCTGAGATGCATTAAGAATAGAAAAAGATTTTTAAAAATTTATTTTGGATGACAACCCTATTACTAAAAAAGGAAATTTTAATTAATTTTGATGGTAATTAGGTTTTCTGGTGATGATTTGAGAGACTTTCCAAGATATTTTGATATTAAAAATGCATGTGTAGTTGTCAGTAGAGCCAAATTAGACTGCAAAGGCTGAACACCAAATGAGTACAGCAGGAACTCTACCTGACTGCTTGATATTCTGGATCCACTTCTTCCAAATTTTTGAATTAATAGATCACATATTTTCCCTACTAGTTTCTTGTCACGGATTGAAAGAGGAAGCCTGCTGGCTTTTCAGCTCATAGCCATTTTTCCAACATGCAAGGAGTTATCCAAATGAGAAGATATTCTCCAGCCCATTAAGATTTGCGAAGCACTATTGATTCAGTGTCTTTTTAAATGAGTATTTACAGGATTCTAATAGATTATCAGATATTTATATTTTAACATTGTATTTTATCATTGCTAATCATAGTATCACTTAGAAACTTAGATGTGATAATTCTAAAACCAGAAATGTTTGTAGTCTAAATTAAGTAGCCATGATTCAAAATTGATTTTTATTTCTGCTTAAGGTACAAATATTGGTAAAAGTGAATCAGGAAAGAAAATAAATACCTGAACTCTTCATGCGTCCAGCCCAATCGTGCAATCCCCGTACAGCAGCACTAAAAGCACATCTAGGCAGTGTAAGGACCGTTCGGAATAATGCAGGTTCAGAAATGTAACTACCTTCTCATTATAGTGATGTGCATGGTAATGAAGCATTGCGTGTTGTAATTCTAACTTCTCTCCGGCTCATTTTGAAGTCTCATATCACACCACCTCTCCTGGCTGAAAGCTCTGCACAGAAGAGATGGCTACGTTATTCCCCGGCCTCCCTATAAACTATTCCAAGACATCAGCTGGCTTTGATGTTGCAGAATTTAATGGAGGGGCAAGAAGGTGATATTTATACCACTGCTGTACGTGACACCATGTTTGCATCTTATGTTTCAGTCAGTGATTTATTGTAAGTGGATTTGTACGTTGGCTTACGAAGGTGTTTTCATATGGCCGCAGAGCCTAGGTGGGTGGTGACTGAGTGTGTGAGATAATCTCCTAGAAGTACAGGTGAGCAATCCCATAATGTGTGCACTTTACAATGATCCAGCTGAGAAACTCATCCAGGAGCATAGAAGAACCCTGATGAGAAAAAGATAAGCAACATATGTAAGTACAATCTTAGAACAGAGCCTTTAGTGTTAATAGGATATTTTGTAGGAATCTCATTAGACTGTAACTAGAATTTACATAGTGCACAATACTGAGCTAAGTCTTCTCTTAAGGGGAAAACTTGACATGTAAACCTGGCTTCTTCCAGGTTTAAGATATTAACGGAAAGCCTCTCTTTTCTTTCTTCTACTGCCTTGGCTCCATGTTTCTGGTGTGTTGAACCCGTAATCCTGTGACCACATTCAAACTAGTCCACTATGATGCAATGTATAAAATTCTGGCTAGTCTTGGTTTTTGGTCATCCAAAATGTACCAATCTCCCATTCTGTGGGAAGGTTTTTTGCCAGCCATTCAGTCCTCACTGTTTTTCTGTCACTGGAAACCTCTATGTGCTGTTAAGTTCTGAAGAATGAAGAGCTATGTCACAAGGAGGGAAGAAAAAAAGATTTTAAAGGCTAATTATAAGTAGAGTTTGATTGTTGAAGGAACATAACTGAAATTGCAAAGCACATGTACACTGCCTATGAGTGTTGGTGAACGGGAAATCAATTTCGTAGTTACATTTCCAGGGTTTGCAGTAGTCTCATGTATTACACCCATTGAATGCTCCATTTCTTTCAACTATCAAGGTTACTGAACTTCAGATACACTTCTCCTGCTGCGTTTACAAATCAATTAAGTCAAAAGAACAAAGCTTTTTTACATGCTAGAGAAGTAATGCTCATTAAATTTTGGATAAGGTGCAAAGACAATTACTTCTAAAAGTGGATGGAATTAATTGCACTCTTGGTTTCTTTTGATCTTCTGCAGCTTACGTTACACTTGTTGGTTTTCTTCCCCCTCTCTTGAATGTACCAGTATTCCAGAGGCAGTCATGGGCTAGTGATTAAAACGATATTTTTATGAATAAATTCCAGCGTGCTCCATCTGCTCTAAACACAGAAGGCTGCATAAAAGAAAGTTATCCAAGGTTTGGTCAGTCCTTGCTTACTAACCATCGTCACTGTTGCGTTAAGCACAGTGTTATGCAGTGAGATCACTCTGTGTCCCAGGAGTGTCATTTCTAACTGTGATCCTGGTTTTTTTTAACCTGCAATTTTGGGTGTCCGATAATTTATCCCCGGCTATGTCTGTACTCAGCCCAAATCTGCATTTCATTGAGATTATTTGGACACAAGCACATGGTGAGGGTTGGGCTTTGGGCAACCCCTGCAGCTTGGCAGATGGGAAGGGTGGAGATGTTGGTGATACTCCTGCAAAATGGAGTCAGGCAGCAAAGACCACGTGAACAATGTTGATCTCTTGTGTAGTACAGTGTGAGATTTGGAGACAGCTGATCATGGTCATCCGCTTGCTAGCAGGTTGGCTGTTAGAAGAGATGATCTGAGTAATTAGCGTGCTATGATCTTCTCAGACCTGTCTGCCGTAAGGCAGCCTCAGCATAGCTTCTAATTATAGTTTCTCTTACTGTAAAGGAACTAATATCCCTTATTTTTCAGGAAGAATAGTGAGGATTAATTAATGGTTTTGAATTAATGGATTCATGTTAGGCACTAATTATGATCTTCTCAGACCTGTCTGCCGTAAGGCAGCCTCAGCATAGCTTCTAATTATAGTTTCTCTTACTGTAAAGGAACTAATATCCCTTATTTTTCAGGAAGAATAGTGAGGATTAATTAATGGTTTTGAATTAATGGATTCATGTTAGGCACTAATTAGTGTTGTGGATACAATACAGTTGCCTTGGTATGAAGCTTTATGGATGTGACATCTACAAGTGTTGCCCGTTTAAATTTTTTTAGCTTTTAAATTTTTTTGTTGATGACTCTCTCTTCTGAGATGCGTAATGATCTGGCAATTGCCTTTGTGAGAGAGCACATCTTTGTTGTTGTTGTATGCTGGTCTAATACAAATATCTTTTGAAAACAAAACCGC
>NW_010419178.1:33889-54887 GCF_000710305.1 Buceros rhinoceros silvestris
CTTCTCACTAATTTTTTCCCCACAGTTTAAGTGTGGGGAAGTGGACACTTCTCAATTTAGCACATAATTATGAAAACTCAAGATAATATGGTTATAATTATGCACAAGAAGTGGAGTAATATCTAAAGACCTACTGCTTAGAAGATAAATATTTTACTGAAAGTGGCTGCACATTGGAGTATTCCTGCAGTGAATCCCACACTTGTAGAAATGTTGGCTGAGAGATCAACAGAATTGTGCTCTTGGTTTACCTGCATGTAGGCAATACGTAGATTTCTATGATTACATGTATTCATTGAAGAAAACTTTCCTATTGTTTCTCTCCTCTGTATGCATTTGACGAAAGGTTAATCATTGTGATCTCATGAAAGATTTAGAACCATACGGTCACTTTTTCTACAGATGGGGAAACATAAGCACAAGTGACTGTCCCCAGGAGACAGGGTTTAGCAGCCGCAGAGTAAGGCAACTGTAAAATTGGACAACTCTTGGGTCTGAGCCTGAACACCGTGTTTTATTTCTGTATTTGTGGTGAGGAACTATCTATAGGGCAAAACCTGAATTATTCTAATGCAGCTATTAATCATAAAGCTTCAAGGACCACAGCTCTTTTCTCTACCAAATGGTTTCTATGGGCGAGTGTTTCAGATAAGTATGAGGCAAATGCCTGTTGATTAAGGGCTGAGCTGGAGTTCAAGTCTTCATTGCCGTGTTCTTTTGCTGTATGATTGATGAAGCCTAACTATAATTAAATTTAGAGCCATAGATTTGGCAAAGAATTAACTGGACTGATGTAATTTTATCTCATGTGATTCGTCTTGGGACATTAGGATTGCTTATTTTCTTAATATCATAGAAGCTGTCAGCTTAGGTTTGCCTAATTTTTGGGTGTTCACAGAAGAGAAGTAACGTTCTTAGAAGGTTTAGTGTTCTGTTTATGATTGCTTAACATTCAGCGTCAATGATTTTATTGCACAGACGCTGGCATTTTGCTCATTATCACTTTGGTTTTCATGCCAGGTTCTTGCAAGAAGTGTGTTTTATGCCAGGTGCCAAATAACCTTTTGTCATCTTGCTGAATGAGGCACTACTTTTGTTCCGCAGTCAAAAATTACGTCCAGATCTTACGAACATTAAAAAATATCCATCTTCTCTTCTGCCTTCCCCTCTGACACACACGATTTGGCAAGGACTAACAGTACTTCCATACATTCTGCTCAAAGTGAGAAGAGACGTGCCCCTCATTTCTTAAGATCATCTCAAGCCAGTTAAAGACCTGTGCAAATTAATAGATTTTTTTGATTTATCCAACACTTGGCGATAAGGGCGGTGGCCAGACTACAGACCCGTGAGGGCTACGTAAGACCAAACGTGTCAGATCTTGGAACCTGAAGGTTCAGAACGTTTGACATTTTGTCTATAAATAGCTGAGTGCACTAAAACCACCCATATGGCTACATGTGCCAGATAGATGTAGGCTGATCATTCCGAGTCATCAAAAAGAAAAGTCAGCAGAAAGAACGTAACACAAACCTGTAAATCCTTTAATTAATTCAAGGATTATTTATGTTAAATTATCTTACATTTGCAGGATTACACGTCTGCGTTTTTCTTAACACACTGAACTATTTTAAACCTAGCAGCTAATTCCTAATTTGCTTTCATATATTCTTCGAAAAGGCAAAGAAAAGCTTAAGAATTCTTATGTAAACCAGATCATTCCAGTGAAAGAATTTTATTACTGCAATCCGTTATACAGTACTTTGGTGATAAAAGAGTCTATCTTGGAAAAGCAAATTTTGGAATTTGTGAAGTGTTGTGGGAGGCAGTTGTTTTGTTTTAACACTGTTTTATTAATTCCCCTTTTCATTTGGTTTTATTCTAAATAAAATGAAGTGGAAAAAACCTGCCCGTGTATAAATCAACATGCTCTTTCTCTCTATTAAATTCAGCTGAAGAAATGACTTAAATACTCTTCTATAGTACTTTACCAGATTCCAAGGAAAAAAAAAAAGGGGTTATGATGCAAATACTGCCATTTTTTTCTGCAGTCAACCTGTCATGGGATTTGAGTTATTCATTTGCCCTTTTAGGAAAAATAAAATAATAATAGTAAAAAAAATCAGAAGACCTTAACACAGAACTCAGGCTTGATTCATTAGAAATTACACATCACTCTATCTTAGTAGCTAAGCCAAGTTTAGGGAAACCTCTCATCAAGTCAGGCTATACCTGAAAGATATGGAGAGAGGGACTTGGCTTAACTGCTTCACTTAGTAGAAATCAAAGGAATTACAAAAACTAAGCCAAGCTGAAGATCTGGCTCTCCTAGTTTCAGTAAACACTGGTGTGTCTTACTTTCATCTCCCAGCTTTGTTAACAGGGAATTGTTTGAAACTTCCCTCAAATTTATTTTCTTGTTTGTCAATTCTTTGGTATATATTTTGCAATTCTTTCCATAAGGATGGTTTCTCAATCAGGGCACACCAATCCTCTAGACTGTTTCAGTGACAACTGTCCATTTGCTTCTATTCTGTCCTTCCAAAGAGAAATTTTTCCAACATTGCCATGTGACTGGTGGTCACATCTAGTCACTATCCTTAAGCAGGATCATGTACCAAGCATATTAACCTGTATATAGAAATATTATCTCCTAGATACCAGTCATAATCTATAGACACGGAAGCCCTATGCCGTTTACTCAGCAGTAGAATCCTCACCCAAGATGAGCATCAGAAATAGCGGAGTGAAGGAAACCACAGATCAAATGATTAACTGAAATAATGTTTCACCTTCTTGCATGATGCGGAAGAAGCGCTGCAATTCCTCTAGCGTGAATTAAGGATCTAACACATGTTTTAAGCAGATGCATAGCGATGGTGAAGCCAAGGCTTGGCTTTTCTTTTTGCCCGTTCTCGGTTAATCTTTTCTGGAGGAAGTTCTCTTTGCCAGGTCCCTTACTTAGCTCCCACCTTCTTTGATCTCCATCTGACGAAGACATGGGCTCTCCCAGCTGTCTCCAACACAGCACGTCTCCTTCCTTCCCCTCTTCCTCTTTGCACTGGGCTGGCTCATACACAGTGCATCTCCCTTCCTCTTCTACCCCATGGTCCTGCACTGGCTCCCTGTAAAATGTCTGGCAGCTCAGCTGGGAAGAATCATGTTGTGCAGCGTTTGAATGAGAGGGCAAGGAGGACAAGAGTGCCGAGAGGCCTGTCTAACAGCAGCCTGCTGCTCGGTGTGTGGAGGTGGAAGAGGGCACAGGGAGGGAGTACATGACTTTTTTCCTCCCATTCTTTCTTTTGCCATTCTGGTGACATGCCTTTCTGCACAGCAGCATAACTCACACTGGCACTCGTGGTACTGCACCCCACAACTTCACAACTGCAGCCACAGAGCCTGTGTGTGGGAATAAGGAATAAAACATGCTGCCTCTGATGAGACAAGCCAAGGGCACAGCTCAGAACCACTGCAGTGGGCTTTTCTCTGCACACAGCTACAGGAGCAGCTCCTGTGCAAGGCAGGAGGTACCTTGGAGTCGTCCTGCAGGATTTACCTTCCTGGGGCTTTGATAAACTCCAGAGACGGACTTAAATGTAGTTAATTGTTGTGATCGTGCAGATAGTCGTGCATAAAAGCCTTTTGTGGAGAGAAAATTAGGATTTCTGCTTGCAAACTGGATGAAGTCCTTTTTTTGGATGACTGCAACAATACAGCGTAAAGGGATAGGGAGCCAACAGGCGTTGGCAGCACACAAAGGTGTAAACAGCCCTCATTTAGTACAGCCTAAAAATGATTTGTCCTGCAGAACAGGCAAAATCTGTTATACCGTCATCAAGAAGGGCATCTGCCCACACGTTCCTGCGAGGCGGGAGCATGTGGGCCAATGGTGGGTGTTGGGAAGGCGTCCAAATGTGTCTTCATCCAGGTAGAAAGGTCAAGTCTGTGTTGCTGCTGGTAGTGCAGGAACAGAGGTAAACTCAACGTGAATTCCTTCCCTCCAGGATCACTGTGATCCCTACTATCCTCTTCCCACCTCTGCATCCTCGTTGTAACTAATTGGATCCACTTGTCAAGATGATGCCGCTCTAATTACGCTGTATCTAAACCGCCCTGGAGGGGAAGTTGGCAGAAGAGCTCTTCACCCCTCTGAAACATGTCCAGTCTGTAACCTTTCCTTTAGTCCTCCCTGTTGATTTTTCTTTGCCTGCTCTTATGTCAGTGTCTAACACCTTGAACTCTGCAGTGTTTACTGCATGTTTAGTCACCAAATTTTAGAACTTGCTGACACGTTCGAGCTTATTGTGTGTTAGTTTATAACACTGATAAGTTCCTCCTAGATGTGGAGCTTCGTCAAATGTTTTCTGATAATCTAAATAAGTAACATCTTTGACATTTACTGCACCCCTTTGCCAGGCTGGGCAGTAATAGGCTCAATGAAATCTGAGTTACTGAGGCATGACCTGAAACAATATTAGCTGTCCTTGATTATGCTCTGAATTTTCATGTTCCCCTCCTTCCTAGCCCCAGTGTGATCCTTTTAATGGTTGTCTAAGACTTGCTCGACAACTAATGGGAAATGAACTGACTGGTAATTTCTTGCTGTGTGTCTGCTTGGCCCCATGCCAGTCTCTCGAAATGATGGTACTAAATATAAATTTTCATTACACCTTCAATTTCTATGCTTACTTCATATAGTGCTTTTAGATGAGCGTTGTTCAGCGCTGGTCTCTTATGGTTTTAAGAACAACAATCCAGTTAATTGAGAGTTTGGGTATTATCAATGTTTCTTTTAATTCCTTACCATCATTTCTGTGTGGTGAGTCTTAGAAAAATGTCTGCCCTCTTCGCTTTTAAAGATAGGTACAGCAATAATTGCCATATAGCCTTCCTGTTCCTTTACACTCCAGCAACTTTTTCTCCTGTCAGTTGCTTGGTGTATAATTATGCTTAAAATATCTTTTGGTATTAGTCGAGATGCTTTGCACTATTTGATGTTCATTTTTCAATTTGGCTTTCTCAAGTATTTTTGATTGCCTCAAGCTCTTGTTATAATTTACATAATCTTCCTGTATTCTAGATTCTTTCTACCTTTTAACGGTGTCATTTTATCCTCGATACCGTTTTCCTCATCCTTCACTTCTGCACACCAGCTCCTGTTCTCATTTGTGACACATCCTTTAGATGTTTTATTGGAACAAGCGTAGCTAGTAATATCCTTCCTTTACCACACTTGATTTTGCTGGACTCTACTTAATTCACATCGATTTTCTTAAACTCACTTCTCCAAAACCTGCCTTTTGTAAAGTCCATTATTTTTGCACTTTTTTTCTTAACACAGTGCGGTAAATTTTTTGGGTATACATGCGTGTTTTGCTGTCTAAATCCATAAGGGCCTATAAGGAAATGCTATCTCTTCTCCACAGTTCATTTTTATTCAAGAAAACAAAGTGAAGTGGGTTGCACATTAGGCTCTCCTGCTGTCTTCAATCATGAAATAGTATTTGTTGCATGTGAACCACAGCTGAAATTATGATAGTCACTAAGGCAAGAACAGATGATTTTGAAGCCTGCTAACTATAAATAAAAAGCATGGTATGTAAGAGTAAGTAAATTTATTCTTCACTAGAATCAGAGTTCACTCACAGTTTTCATAACAGCTGTGGGGATCAGATTAGCCACTGTCTTTCACCTGATGTAGAAGGTTTTTGTTAGTGCAAACTAAGTGTGGAAATGTCCCAATCTGATGTGAGAGCAGCCTATGCTTGCTTAGTAAACACTTTGCCACAGATGTTGGCTGCGCAGGGTACAGAGCAGTGGTGAATTTGCTCCTAACTCTCAGAATCAGGCCAAGTTTAGTTGTCAACTAGATAATTTAAAATAAATTCTAGCAAGTGAAAAACACAACTCGTGACAACATTGGCATTCTTTTACACATTTCAAAGCTCCTTTTTGCTGTCGAGGTTCTGGAGGATCTTAATAATGAAATTTTTTACAGCTAATGGTACCTTAATGTTACAGAGAGATGTAAAACTTACACCAATTGCACCAATGATCTGAGCTTTTCTGTGATCTGCTGCACTTTCACAACATGTCACTGAATGCGTTCAGAGATTTGTACCTGAAATCTTCTAAGAGGTTACCTTAATTTTATTTTTTCCTCTTGTAAAATAACAGGTGCACAAGCTAAGGAAGACTAATTTTAACCCACTTTGTGAAATATAATGAACATTTGAAAACAAGACCTCTCAGAATTTGAAGTTAGGTTAAATTAACAGCTTTGTCTTTGCAGAGGAATGTTAACAGCCCTAGTGCCGGCGACAAACCTACTATTTTGCTCAGTGCAAGTTTGTGTTGCTGCATTTTGATAGTTGCTAGTGCTATTGCTTCTTCAGATATGCTATTTTGAGGGGGTTTTCCCCATGAAAATGAATATTTCTATACAGGACAAAACATGAAAGAATAACTCTGAAGAGAATGTACTAAGGTTGATGGTTTTGGCAGGGACAAAGTCAAAAGGTGAAGCAGGTACTTCAGTTGGTCGTTGTTTGGTAGAGCTGTTTGAGGTAGCAAGTTCCAAAATAATGAGGTGTCACTGTACCACTGCTGGTATGAGAGAAGGGCAAGCTTGTGTTCTTTCTGTAAAGAGAAATCAAACTTTCCCTGCCTTCCTCTACTTTGTATTTTTCTGCTCTCTTCAAAATGTTCTGTGCTGCCAATAGTTGTAAGTTATTGCCTGGGAACTTTTGTTATTTTTATCTCTCTCCCCTATTTCCGTTGACTGGAAAGCATGTTCAGTACTCATCTGCCTGACTGCTCCTTCCTGTAATACCACCTCAGCTTTAAACCATCTATGCTTTTGCTCATGAATGGCTTGGGTAGCCAATGATTTAATCACTTTACCCTCAGCAGATCAAGGATTTCATCTGTGAGTTAACTCACTATGTGCTCCACTCAATTTCCTTGTCTTTTTCATGGGAAGGTAAGGCGCAGCTTTGCATATCAAGATCAGTGTTATACCATTCCTTGAAGTGTTAAAAACTGGGCTCTCTCATAATTTCTTTTTTGCTTTGCCAGTTTTGGACACGTACTTCTAGGGAGCAGATGTAGTATGTACACTGGTGGTTGATAACACACTGTCTCGAACAGGAAGATGTATTTTCCTGTGCTACCTACATGAACTAATACACTCTTTTAGAGTAACTGGGTATGATACATTGCATGTATCCTTATGCCTACAATATCTAGGTAATTTTTACATCCTCCTAAGCTATTAGACTCAGTATTTTACAATTAAAGTGTGTTCTACAACTTAATTACACGTTTTGTGCAAAATATTTCCATTTAACAGTTCCAAACTGTCTCTTCTCTTTGAGTATAACCATTTTGGCTCAGCTCCCATCCCTAACAATGGGAGCATCACGTATAGTCCCTAAGTGTTTGAAAATGCTTTTCTTTAGACTCCATTTATAAAATGTGTCTCCCACCCTTTATTACGCACTCGCTATCTTGATTTCTGGAATGGCCTCTACCATTGTTTTCACAGCGAGAACAGCATAACCGACAATGGCTGTGGGTTTAGTGGACTGTCCTTGCATTCCCAGTGTGGTTTACAAATCCCAGAGTCCTTGATCGAAGCCTAATTCTATTTTTGTCTATTCTAGATTAGTTATTAGGCCAGATTAGGAACCCTTATTCCTGATAACCATTCATAAGCAGGTAGTCTTTATCCCAAGTAACAAGAAACAGGACAAGAGGAAATGGTCTCGGGTTGTGCCAGGGGACGTTTAGATTAGATATTAGGAAAAAATTCTTCACTGAAAGGTTGTTAAGTGCTGGAACAGGCTGCCCAGGGAAGTGGTGGAGTCCCCATCCCTGGAGGGGTTTAAAAGACATGTAGACGTGGTGCTGAGGGACATGGTTTAGTGGCGGACAGTGTTAGGTTTATGGCTGGACTTGATGAAAAAGGTCTTCCAACATAAGCGATTCTATGAAAGGGAACTGCCTTGGCAAATCAGGATACTAAGGCAATACTAAGCTGTTGCTAGGTGATAACTAGACAGTTTTTGTGCAATTTTTCTAACTTCTGATGGGTCATGTAACTGCTCTAGATTTGTTATCTCACAGAAGTCCTTCTCTGGACAATATGGGGCATGCGACAAGGCTGGTGAGGTAACAGGAGTGGTACAATTTGTATTAATTAACCTAATACATCAAGAATACGTGCCTTATGTTGTGTGTCTGACAAATCCTAGCTGCTTGCTCCAGAATTAAAATGTAAACGATTTAAAGTGTCACACTGCTTCTGAGATGAGGCAATCACTCAGTTTCAGGTGCTAAAAAAAGGAAAATAATAAGGTGGGAGGAAGGAAAATAATAAAGCACAGGGGATAGAGATAAAGATGTGAAAACACCTAAAGAATCATGTGCTTTTTCAGGGTAAGCACTATTTCCCAGTATTAAGAATATAGGGTCCTCTATAATTCAGTGATGTCACCTCCTGGGCTATGTCACTCTGACCTCATGCTTGGTATATATTCAACCCAGAATGTGCTATTTACCTTTTGCAGAAGAGCATTATTCGAGTTATTACATTTACTGGTGCAATACTACAAAGTATAAAGTACAACTTAACTTAGCAAATATTGAGAAAAATTGAAGTGATTCCGAAGATTACAGACTTACTGTAGTCAGCGGCAGGTATAACGTGTGCAGCTTGGCTTAAATATTTATTTGTTGTCTTTATTTGATCCAAAGTACTAATTTCAACTTTGACTTCAGATAACCGGAGGGGTTTTCTGCCAGAACACTGACATCAGAAGAGCTTCATAAACAGAGCCTGGTGTGCAATTAAACCGTTTGGAGATACTAGGTAGGCTTTCTAGCTAATGCCGAGTCTACTCCTTCTGACATGTGAGCGTGCCTTTTGTGAGTCTTGTTTTTTCAGTAGGTCAAGAGATCTAAGCCTTAAATGAAGCAAGCTGTACCAGACACAGATTTTCATCACCAGTGGGATCACGACCTTGCAGTGTTTATTGAATTTAAGTTTAATACTCTAATGGATGGGACTTGTAATAAAAATCGCTACATGTTTTGTGGATGAGTAATAAAGAGGAGATCAGAGTACAGGACTTCAAGAGTCCACAGTGCCAGACAATTTCAAACAATACGGAATTTATACTATCTTTTGGAATTGTTTTCATGGTTTGGAAAGCTTATAATAAAATTCAGGCCTTGTCCATTATTTAATTATTTTGCTACATTTTTGGCACTTTCTTAGTAGCAGCTTAACAGGTAGTTTGCATACAGTGGTACCACTGTTAAATATCTGTTTGTGCAGCTAGGAGCAGAGTGGTGTTCCCTCTGTCCTAATGTATTGCTTAAATGGAGATAAAATAGTGATTACACTTAGTCTTTAGGACCGTAGACTTGGATTTACTTTCAGCTCGTGCTACATACGTAACCATTTTGGCAGACTCATTTAAGTTTCAGAAGATACCTGTACTTGGTGCTACAGTTACTCTGACTTTAAGTGGAGTTTTATTTTACAATCTTGTCATTAACCTGCTCATCTCTCACCAGCAGTAAATATGAGCAATCCTGTTATCCTGGCAGACAAAAAAAAAAATGTTTGAAGTCTAGAAAAGAGCAATAACTGCCGTATGGCATTTTTCTGTAGTTGCGATTACCGATGTGGAGGTTTCTTATCTTTTAAAAGTCTGAAGGTCAAGCAGCCAGATTCATTGCATGGAAGGATTTGTGTCTGTTGCTTTCACCTTTCCCAGAGAAGTGAAAAACTGCCTGAGACTACCAGGGGTGGTTTAACGGCAGGGTCAGCGTGCCTGCTGCTAAATTTCCTTCTGAAAGAGAGATGGTGCGGTGCAGCTCTGGAGGAACATGCCATGTGTTGCAAGGGCTCAGCGATACCGTTTCTTCTCTGGGAAACACAGTGTGTTTTATTTTCCTGCATTATTTAATGCTCGCACCCAGATTGTCAGTTGCCAAGGCTGCCTTCCGTGGGACGCCCAGGAAAGTCATGGTGAGATTGATCATTTAAATGGCCTTTCAGGGGTTGGTAAAATTAAGGATCTCAATTATTGAATTTGATCTGGAGTGCTAATGACTATGAAGCCTTCAGAATGGCACAGGAGAAATTAAATAAAACAGTTACATGGAAATAAATGTTCTTCAGACACTAAAGTTCACATGCTCATAGGAGGTTTCTGTCATGCTGATTAAATCCTGCTAAAAACAAGCAAGTTCTCCTCAGATAGATGCAACTTCCTTGTACTTCATGGACAGTTACATCTCTTGTTGTTATTTCTATTATTAGTATTATTATTTGCTACGTTCTGCACCATATTTCATGTCAGCAGTCACACTAATTGGAAATCTGAAGTAAATTATTGTTAATTATTGCAGTAATATATTGCATAATTAGTACACATAATTCTTGAATAGTAACAACAAGCCTTAGAAAGGTACTTAGCTTAGACATGACAGGAAATCACAAAGGAGAAGGACACAGCAAGATCAGAAAGGAAGAGGGTGTAAACTTGAGTAACCATGACCTTTAAAAAGTTTTCAGAAATTTGTGCTCAGAACAGACGTCTGGTGAGTTTATCATGCAGTTCCTTATTTCACTTTTCCTTTCTCATTCTCTATCCATACACCTTTTCAGCTCTTGAAAAACGCTGGTATAAATGTGCTGTGAATTACGTTTGCCACATAAATGTTCCTTCTCTTTTTATCCTTCATTAGGACATCGTGATTTATAATGCCCAGATATCCTATATTACGTCAATTATACCAGAGTGGTGGCATTACTCTTTGGATTGAAGCATAAGACAGATACTGGCAATACAAAATTCATTTTCTTGGCCAATATTGCTGAAGAATAGCTCTGTACTCCTTTGAGAAGTATCAGCAAGACTGAAGTGAGAACTTAGGAAGCTCTCTTTTCTAGTTTTATACTATTCCAATGACAAACAGGCTGTAGACTCTTTTGTGCTAGAAGTGTAGCCTAAACTAGAGAAAAGTTTAGAAGAGGCAGAAGGGAATTTATTCTGGCAACTTCTAGGGAGACATCCTGTGGAAGATGCAAAAAGCACTCTTGGAAATGCATAGGCTGTTGGTCTTCATGCTCTGGAAGGAAGCAGCAGAGATGTACCTAAGCTCCTGTGTTCCCCTCCTGAAAAGACCTGTGTCACTAGCAGTGCAAGCCGTTTACACTTCTCTAGAGTAAAGCAACGATGGGGTACATTTAAAAGAAGTTTTTTCGCATTTTGGATTGAAAAGGAAAGGTTGCTGCAAGCCTGTTATACTGGTGTTTCCGAGCAGCTGCTTGCTGCGCCAGGGACACAGTCTGAGAAGTGAGGACCTCTGCAATCTGGAAGCAGTATTGCACGGGTCCCCACTGAAAGTGAAGAGAAGGAACAGAATTCTACTTTCAGGATTCTCATCTTGCTTTTCAACAGCTAACTCTATAGCTGTCATGTTTTGATGATAATGAATTTAGGTGGCAATCAGATTTTTGATCAAAAAGAGCCAAAAAGTGTCAAGAGGAGCTGGTTCTGATGAATTCTGTGCTGAAGATGGGAAAGGTCTTAGGCCATTAGGGATGACTGGTGCAATAGGAGAAGCATATAAATGATGTACTAGAGTAATACAGTAGGGCACAATATGAAGTCCCTCTAGACTAGAGAAATATATTGCCAATCAAATTTCTTTTGAAGGTCTTCTCTTTACCTAGCAAGGAGGACTTGATGGAAATCCCTGTCAAGTCTCTATTTGATATACAGTGCTTAAGTGTTGCTGGATGTTTTAATTTGCAGACGTTATCAGACTGGGAGTGATAATGTTTGGGCTGTTGGTGGAAAGGAAAGGTTGTTACTGGTATTAGGCTCTTTTTAGCTGGGAGGATAGCTTGTTTTGATTTGGCTTACTGCAGAAGAATAGTTCTGAGATATTTGGAGAAGCAGAACACAAGGTCACGTTCAGTTTCAACACAATTATTTCATGATTTGAGACAGCAGGAGAGCCTAATGTGCAATCCATTTTACATGTTTTCTTGAATAAAAATGAACTGTTGAGGAGAGGAGGCTGAAGTTTCTGATGGCTCCTGTAAATCATCTCAGCTGTCAATGGCACATGGCAGCTTTCAAAGGAGAATATCAGTTGTCTTTTGCACTTGTTTAACTATTAAAGTAAAGCCCCGAGGGTGCTGAGTGGAACCTTTCGTGAAGGATTTATATGCCCTTCTGTGGCTCTATCATCACCTGTTCTGCCTTGTGAGAAGGATTTAGGACCAGGAGGAAGGGAGTATTTATTCTGTCTTGATTTGTCTTCCCGGTTTGTCAGGGACAGGTGGACTTTGCCCAACCAACACACTTGATGCAGTCAGCGTGTCATCTTCGCTTGCCAAATGTGCGTGACCTTGGTGCTTGGGGAGTGCTGTGGAAGGGTAACTGTGCCCGACTTCTGAAGTCAGTAGGGAATTCAGATGCTGTGCAATATTTCTCCGACCCCTGTCATAAGCCGTAACAGTTATTTTGTGTCTGTCTTCCGTTCACATCAGAAGTTCTCCTCTTCTTGATTCATTCTCTGTTTTCAGCAGTTAGCTTAGTTCAATCCTAACATCACACTGCCAGGAACAGACATTCATTGCCCTTCCTCGCTGACTTGGATTTATCTGTTTTCTGTGGGCCGGCGCATTCCATTCAGTATCTCGGATATCTCGAATACCTGTGTGTTGACATGTAGTGTCCAAAGTTTGTAAATGCTGAGCTTTGTTTTGGTATACTTGAACTAAATGTATTATTTAGCTAATAAGTTTCACTTTAGCTGCCTGTTTTCCCCTGTATTAGATGTTACTGCATTAAGGCCACTGGCTTTCATGAAATCAGATGAAGCTGGTGTCTTATTTTTGGTATGTTGCATAATCTGAGGAATTGAGTCTATTTAAGAAATTGATTCAGTGTATAAAACTGTGCCTTGTGCACATAACATACAGCAGAAAATGAGGTACAAGCTTGGTACACAAGCTCTAAACTATTTACATTTTCCGTAAGAAAAGTGCAGAATAATCCTGCTTTTAACATTTTCCTCTGAGTTTACCTTGCTTCTGCCTTCATCCCATTTTGCATGCCTTACACAATGATATCATTGAAACAATCAAATACTAAATCCGAAGGAGGGTAAGGATTTATATCTTCCATTATAACTCCCTTAATATTTTCATTTTCTGTCCTGTCAAACCGAGGATCGTCTTTCAAGAGCTGTGTTGTAGATGGATGAAGGAATCAGTAAAGACGTTGGGGCATAACCTGAGCTACAGTATATTTTCTGTCTGGCCATTTCGTCACTACAGAGCTGAAAGAGAGAAGTTTGGGCTGTGTATAAATGGGAATATGATCTGGATGTATAACAGAAAAAAAAAAAAAAAGCCGGACAGAAGCTGTTCTTGTCGCAGTAGACGTGTTTCGTTCAGTAGGAGCTGTAAGCCTCCAACTGTCCTCTGGCCTTGATTTTATTTAAGTCAAAAAACAGTTTGAGAAACATATGCTGGTTGCAGTGATGACTGGTCAGAATGTCTTTAACCTGATTTTCTGTGGGGTTTTATGTCCGAAAGAGTTTTATTACAAATATAGCAATGTCTGTGCATAAACTCATACTATAGGAGTGCATTGCTGCCTTTCTTTGCTGCTGGTAGAGCTACTTATCTTCAAAGGTTTCCAGTGCAGGCCAGGATGAGTTTGAATCCACTTCCAGTAACAGTGAAATTCTTGCATTTCTTGAACATTCACTGCTAATGCCCACCGTTTCCTAAAGAACTAACAATGAGCTGACATGCTTAGGGGAAAAGAGGTATTTAGAAGACTTTGTTTAGAGAAATTTTTTTTCTGGCCAAATCAAATGAAACTTTCTGTGAATAGCAAGGAGTTTGATCTAGGAGCTGGTTTGCTCTTTAATTTATCAAATGCTTGCTTTGGGGGTGTTTCAGAACACAGCTGTGAGACTGAGAATAACATACACATTATTTGACATTGGTTTAAGATTTTTTTCTTGATTGCAGAAGTTGTATGCTTAGTTTTTCCTTTTAGTAACAGCTGTCGTTTTTTTCTTTCACATATAGTCTAGGTAGTATCACAGCTGTATAAATCAATATAATAATGACATTATGTATGTATATTATTATTTAACCATTGCTCTCCAGGGCATAGTTATGTCAGTCATGTTTTATAGGGAGTTTCTGTAGGCTGTTGTAATCATTACAATCTGTTCCGTGGAAAAACCCTGCAAATCAGCATTTTCTTGGTATTTCAAGTAGTAAAGTTGTATGGGTAAACAGTAAACAGACTCGCTGAATAACATGATCCCATAGGCATTGCAGGAAATAATGCATGAAGAATATGTAACTGAAATAATAAAAGAGTAACCTTTATAGAAGATATTAGTGCAAAGACTTTCCAGTCATCTAGCATGCAACCTACCCACGAATTTATGCCTGTAAATGCAAAAAACCCCAACTATCCACTGGTGTCTTTTAGAAACCTGTCAAATGTGCATTTTGTGCTCTCTTGAATTATTTTGTCTGTATGTTAAGTAGGCAGCAAATTGTGCTTAAATCAAAGATAAATATTTGCTGGTTTGGGTGCCTTTTCCTGAGAACTGTCCAAAAAGGAGGATGAAATTGGGAGTTGTACGCAATCATGTTTCACCGTTATACCATGATCTAAACTTCAAAATACATAAATCTTCTTTTGGATGATATCTAGTCAGAATGAATTCTCCAAATATTCCTTCTAGCAAAAGTATTTTATAAATCAGATACAATTTATGCTGACATCGATGTGATGAACAACATTCCTTAGATCTCTTCTCAAGTAATTTTCACCCGTAAGTTTTTCAGAGGCCCCAAACACAAAGAGGGTGTAAGATAAATAACCTTAGCATTGTTTGCCCCATTTCACACCATTATCTTAAACTATCAAGATATTTCTACGCTGAACACTGTGCCCATTAGTTTAATTGCAGCAATAACTTGTGCTGTCTTTTACCAGATAAAATCCTTTCCGCATCACGGTATCATCTGTTAAGGCAGGCAATGTAACCTAGAATATGCGTATAAGTTTTTTTCTTTTTCTGTGTCCACTGTTGTACTAATTGTTTTCCTTTAATGCATTAAAACCTTACAGATTTGGTTTTTTAAAACATTGATACTATCCAAACAAATGGGAGAACTTTTAGCCACAATCATGCTTAATCACTAATTATTACAAGTTGTCTGTTATCCTGCTTGTGGAAGCAAGGCCAAACCACAACAAAAAAAGAGGTAACTACCACTTCTTGCTTTTGCACATGGTAGTTGCAGCTTTAGGGTAAACTGTGAGGAAAAAGTGAGGGTAAAATCTCAATCAGGTAGTTCACTGGCAGAACAGTTTAAGGATTTCTGAGTATCAGATTTTCTTCTTGCATTAACAGTATTTCTGTAGTGGGTTGACCACTATGTATCAGATGTGTGCTTCGTTTTCAGAAAGTTCAGACACCACAGCTGAGAATCTGCTCCTCCCAAATGCTTAAAATTAAGTATTTTATTCTCTAAGGTACTCTGACTGTAGTTACAGAAGGAGCATTGCTAATGAGCAAATCCATATGTATGTGCATTTGAGTTAGTGTTTTATTTGAATACATGCATGACATACTAGATGTAGAAGATACATTGTGAGTTATAATTGTGTAGACTATAGGGGTCTGAGAAGATTCCGTGAAGGAATGTTCCAGTCAGATTTTAACCACAGTTATGTAAAAGTGAGAAGAGCAATTGATAAATTGTCAGGGATAGAGATGCTCAGTATGAAACTCTCTGGATGCTTCTTTCACAAGCTCAGAAAGTGTAAAATGCAAAATATAGAATAGGTCCTGCCCACAGCTTCTGGCAGCCTGACCAGTATGGACATCAGTAGGGAGGATGTGTTGGGACATCAGCAGGAGAAAAAGAAAGGGAAACTACGTGGATGGAATGGAGAGGAACTGAACAGCTGGAGTTTAATACATTTCTCTAGGAAATGCTGATTATCAAAGTATATTAAGGAATCGCTTCTTTTGCTTGGAAGACAATTTGTCTTGACAAGCCCTTTTAAAGAGAGTGTGTTAGAAGCTCAAGGGAACTGAACCATTAAGAAAGGATCCCGTATGTGAGTAAATGTATGTATTGCTTATTATGGCACCAGTCTATTCAGTCTTTATTATTATCTCAAAACCATCTTATTTCTATCTCTGTGGACCATAAGAAATATCCTCAGAATCTTAAGAGAAAGGACTCTAAACATAGATATGCAGCAATGAAAACAGTAAGTGATTTAGCTTTGCGTCCTGTCACAGTACCTAAGTTTTCTTCAACAGCACTTTCTTAAGGCTCCTTTCAAATATTGAGGGTGTTTCTGAGCTGTTCATATAAGGCCCTAAGATGAGTGATAAAACATAATCGGGGGGTTTCCAGGGTGCTGGGATTTTAATAAAATTCAAAGTGAGCCCTGCTCTCTTCCTCCATTCAGATCGAGTGTTCGGTTTCAGCTTCTCACAATGCAAAGCTATTTCACACAGGTCTATCGCTGCTATCAGTTGTATACTTTTTTCTTATGTTTATCATAAAATGAAAGGGCTGCTGAGAACGTGTGGTATAGATACAGAGCTGCCAACCTGAAATGTTGAAAAGCGATGGTTGTCAGCAACGAGCTTTAGTTACTTCCCTTAGGATAATTCCACACATCACACTGACAGGGCATTTTTGCTGATGCTCAGTCTAAATATTAATGTGCTGCCCTTACTTCTTGTCATACCTCCCTCTGATACTCCACGTTACTCCAGGGCGTCTCTACTCTTTGAATACATGCACTGTTGCCGTTTTCCATTCTCATGAATTTATTCCTTTGAGATCAGCATACTTGGCCTTCTGTTCTGGGGAAAAGGTCCAAAAGATTCAATATTTGCAAAACCGGGTGTTTTCAAAGCTGGTTCTAAACATTTGTTGTCTGACAGCCAGCAAATATCCACACCCAAAACTCCTGCACCTCTTGTTCGCCAAAGAATGAATGGCAGATAACATAGCATGGAAATTGGATAAAGGCTATAAAAACAGGTAGAAATAACCTCATCCTTTTACCTCAGTACAGTTCTCCGCATGTCTTTGGTATATCTTAATTAGTTTTCCCAATTCAAAGATAAAAATTGGAATAATGACAAGAGCGAATCCTTGAATACATACCCTTTTTTTGTTATCAGAGACTTGCCTCTGTGTGCTGTTCTGTGTTCCATGTTTGCAAAACTTCATGTCATAAAGACAACTACCTTTGGATGTCTGTAGTTGCGTGAGTCAGTAAATTGTTTATTTGCTCAGCGGGAGTTCACTCAGGACATTGAGGGCCATTTCCTCCTAATTAGTTCCCTAGAGTCCTCTTATAAAAAAACCCCTTAGGCTTCAAGGAGTCTGTTTGGGGTGATTATTTTCTTGATAAATGTACTAACCACCACCCCAGATTTCCCAGAAGGGAGACTGCAGGGTAGAAGAATGTTGCTTTGCACGTTATATTCCATGATTGGTTCAAATTACTCGATTTACCCAGTATTTTCAAAAAACAATCCGAAATCATCAGTCAGCCACATCCTACTTCCAGTGCTGATGCCAGACGCTCATTTTCCCTCAGAGCATCATTGAACATGAGCTCTCCTCAGCTTGTTTCATACTTTGATGAACTAGATGGCTGCAGGGACTGTACTGAGATTTGAGACATTTCATTGGAGCTGTTGCTGGTTGTTTTCATCGCAGATAGTTCTGTAGGAAAGGAATGGACAACAGTTGATTTTACTCAGAATAGGCAGAGATTATCGACCTGTAAAATTTACCGTCATACTTTACCAAACTGCTCTGAGATGTCATCTTGTCAGATAGGTATGGTAAAGCAAGGTGCTTTGTCTTGTCTGCTCTTTGAAAAGGAACCTACAACCAAACCTCAGATAATGCTGAAGGAGGTTGTTACCTTTATTTAGCATGTGCTAATGAGACAAGCACTATTGTTTTGGTCTTTAGAGCAACAAATAAAAAGGAAAAGTATATCCTTCATTTTAGACTCAAATTTAACTCTGTCTTATGGAAACATGTTCGTTTTCACCTGTGACAAATTGCGATTATTACCTTGTGCTCATTTGATAATTGCTCACCTCTACAGTTCAGCATTGTCAGCTGGTGCTGAACTCAGGCTAACAGAGTTGTAGGCTGGTTGAAACACTGGGCTGAAGTTTACACAGCCTAAATCCCACTCAAATCCCAGTGTTTCCTTTTGGCCTTCGGAGACACTGAGACAGTTGCACTGGAAGTAGAATTTCAGGTGTGCAACACTGGACTGCAGCAGGGGTATCCCGTGATTCTACAGACACGGTTTTATTCACATCCGTGCCACTCTTGCTGCAAAATATTTACAAACCAAAAGGCAGTGGTGTGCTGTAGAGTTGACGGCTCAGCAGCGGTGCCAATCACCCAGGACGGGTTAACCCACACCACCAGTGGTTGTGGAAGGCAGCAAGTGCGACCTTGAGTTAATTCCTCCTTTAACAAGGACAGCTGTAACATCCCCGTGCAAACAAATGCCTCTTAGTCCCTCTCTAATTTACATCACCTTGAAAAGTAAATATTCCTAGTGTCAGGGAAATATTTTTGGTTTATTTCAGTGCAAGTTTGTTTGACTGAAGCTGAATAAAAGCCTGAAGATAGAATAGAAACAAACTTTTCTATTGATAGGAAATGCAGCTTTTTTTAATCCTGTGATTATGAAAATATCTCAAACACACATCTCTTAGGTTTGCCATCATGACGGGTGAGCTTGCAGGCTTTTCTTGCAGTCTCTGAATTGCAGGTGTGCGACGCAAGCCCTGCATCGCTATAAACACCGCAAACAGTTGTGGGTAAAGAAAACGAGAAGCTGATAAAAAGAGGAGCTCTGCAATTTGTACATATTATTTAGTCTTGACCTACACCTATAACGTCCTATTAGATGCTTTTTTTGTATTTGCCCACCCCTAGAAACATGCTGTAGCAGCAGCATGTAGGACCAGCTCAGGCTGTAGGACCTGCAGCCACACTGACTGCACCCTCTACTGGTTAATGTACAGACCACACACGGGCTTGACTTTTTTCCCTGTATTATGCTTATTCTGAATGCTAGAGGCATTGTTCATTAAGTTCTGCAAATGCCAGATGTGGAAAAAAATTATATTCTGCAACCCAGTCCACTTAGAAATTTGAAAATTGAAATTCCAAGTCATGTCTTTCTGGGTGTGGGATTCAGTTTAGCCACAGATAGGTATTACAAAGTATTTGTATGGATTTAACTTGCAGATAGTTCTAGCAGAACTTGTGTAAAGAACAACTGACATTTCAAAGTCCATGTAGAGTGCATACTGTGATGTGACCACCGTATAGAGAGGATAATATCATTTCCTGCGTAACGACTTCAATTAAATAATAGGCTTCTAGGATGCTGCAGTTTCTCTATTGCCATTTCTTTTTTTCTTTCATTTCTTTTTTCTCCTTTGTCTGCCTACAAAGATGCCAGCTAAGGCTCCCTGAGGCTGTATTTTTCCTGTGATAGCAGACACAAGTATCTGCAGATACTCTGGTTAGAACAGAGGTGCTCCTGGTGCCTCCAGCTTTCCAGTGGGACTTGACAGACAGCTACTGTAGATCTGGTACTATCACATGTCTGTGTGCTGTTGGAGACACAAAGGCTCATAATCTGACATTCTTCCATTACACAGCTGGAATGAAAAATGTTGTTGCTACTTTGCTATTAAATCACTAGAATAACTAGATTTTACAAGAATAGTACTAATGGGCTATAAATAATGGTTTGGTTATGCTACAGTGAGATTTTCAGAAATCACAAGTGATTTGATCTGCCTTCAGTTTACTTTCTTAGAAGTAACTGTATTTTCAAAAGGATTAATGCCCCACCCTATTGCCTGTTAAAGATGACGTTTCTTCAGGTCCCTCAGATTAGGACCTCTTCAGGTGTCTCTCTTTTGGAATTCTTGGCAATTTCTGTACACTCTGCTTTGCCTGTATGTTCTATGTATTGCTTTTGTGGTTTTTGTCATTGTGCAGTGAATCGGGTTTCCAGGAATCATAGAATCACAGAATGGTTTGGTTGGAAGGGATATTAAAGATCATCTAGTTCCACTCCCCTGCCATGGGTAAGGTCACCTGCCACTAGACCAGGCTGCTCAAAGCCCCATGCAGCCTCGCCTTGAACACTTTCAGGCATGGGGCATCACAACCTCTCTGGGTAACCTGTGCCAGTGCCTCACCACCCTCACAGTGAAGAACTTCTTCCTGACACCTAATCTAAATCTTCCCTCTTTTAGTTTACAGCCATCACCCCTTGTCCCGTCACTATATGCCCTTGTAAAAAGTCCCTCTCCAGCACTCCAGTAGACCCTTTTTAGGTACTTGAAGTCTCCCCCGTGCCTTCTCCAGGCTGAACAACCCCAGCTCTCTCGGCCTGTCCTCACAGGGGAGGTGCTCCAGCCTTCTGATCATCTCTGATCATAAGCTTTAAAACTTACTAAGATAAGCAGGTGAATATATTACTGTTTATACAATGTCATTTTTATATTGATACTGTCTCCTGGATTTCCCATTGCTATGGAGGCTGGTTAATGCCTGCAGAATACAGGAACATTTCTTTTATAAAGTGTTTTTCTGTTGTTTCATTATTTTCTAAATACTTACTGTAGCAGAGTTTCATAAACACATTATATTGACTCCTCCACAAAAACAGTTTGTACCACAGAACTCTCTCTAGTGCCTGGCCTCTTTCAGAGGTCTGTCAATGCCCCGTAGCAACCAGACCCGCCGCTGCACCTGCAAACGGCTGCGTCTGTCAGTGCCAAACCGCTGGGGCTGGCAGAGGGGGCAGGACCCATGCCGTCGCCGCGGCGGGGC
>NW_010419178.1:54909-60392 GCF_000710305.1 Buceros rhinoceros silvestris
CTGGGGCTGGCAGAGGCGGCAGCACCCTGGCAGTGCCAGAGCCGGGCTGCTCCGCACAGCCCTGCTCTGCTGGCTGCGCCACCACGGCCTCTTGACCTCCCTCTCCTCCCCTGCCTGGGAATCCCTTCCTCCTCCTCCTCCTTGTTATGGGAAGATTGTCTCTGCCCTGGTGATAGAAAACTCAGAATGGGTTAGATAGATTTGAAAATAGGAAAGATGAAATAGTTTGCTCAAGGTCTCCAGCTGGTCACTGGCAAAGCCAGAACAGGGGTCTGCCCCTTGCTCCCAGCCCAGTACCCAGCCCAAGCCCACACTAGCCTCTTTCAAATGTAGCTCCCATGAACTCTGTAGGAAGGGGTTCACTGCTTTGTGGCAGTGTTTTCAAATCACATCTTTTTCAGTTGTCAGAAATTAACAGGGTCTGCATGAGTTGTAATTAATGGATCATGTTATTTGGTGCATCCGAAAAGAAAGTTTAAGGAACACCTTTGGCTCTTTTGGCCCGTAGCCATAATGACAGCCAGGCTAATTATATCGGTCACCAAGTTATCAGTGCAGTTGTACCTGGAGGCAAAGAGATACCAAGAGAAGCCAGTAGTAAACTCATGATGCATTTCACAACCGTCTTATTACTGACTGATTTAAATAAGTGCTTTATCCATACTGAGAGAGTGTCAAGACTTCAGCAAGTCCTAATTCTCGGAAGCTGAAGCTTTCCTTGCTTGTGGAAGCTGGCTGGGAGAAAGTAGAAGGTATTCCTCAGTAAATGCATGCGGAAAACAATTTACTGTTTTTACTTGCAAATGGTAACAATCCTGCCTACGTGTTCATTTTGCTGCTGAGGTTGGGTGTTAGGAAATGAAATTCTCCAATGAGGTTCCTCTAACTTCCATTTCACTACATCAGGGATAAAGTTGGCCCATAGTTCTCTATCATTTGCTTATTTGGGTCTAAAAGAGTATAAACTGCGTGTAATACTGACTTAAAGCACCAGCTCCAGCAGGGAATGTGCTTTAGAGCTCAGTGTGTCAGGAACGGTATACAGTGTGTACTCCTTTCAACTGGGTTTAAGCTAATTAAAAAATCTAGAAATAGATTGGCTTTCACATAGTTTAAACAGAAAACTCTTTGTATAAATGCTTTTTGTAATTTAAAAAAAAAAAAAAAAAAAAAGCCTGGACCCAAAGTTTCCTGTATTTGGTCACTGCAAACCAAAGTACTGGTAGGTTCAGACTTCAAAGAGTAACTGAAATTTTGGGAAGGAGCAAAGTCATAAAACTTATCCAGACTAAAAGTATTCACAGCCACATAAACAAGGAAATGGATTTTATAATTAATTCAGAGTTCCCTGGCAGGCGCAGTGTTGTAATGTGTTGTAATCTACTGATTGAGTTCCAGTAAGAACCCTGGCAATGGCTTTCTTTATCAATACCAGTCCTTCAACAGCACCCAAAAGAGCCTGAAATTCAGAATCTCAGAGTAACCATGGCTGGACCATGCTCATCTGAGCACCTGCTCAACACGGGGCAACATTTAGAGAGGAACGAGTCAGTAGGAATAGGTTCTCCGTTGTCCTTGGGTCCTGTTTGCTTTCCTCCATGTCCTGGAGCGTTGTGTTTTGGAAATACAGTACTTTAAAGAAAATGGCTTTTGAGGAGATCACGCTGAACGGGTGTTTGAAACCTTCCAGCAAAGCTTTTAATCCAGCAGGATTCTACTTCACAGAATGCTTTGCCATCTATCAGACCATTGGTCAAGGCTGTTAATTAAATGAAAATGCAAAATAAATCTACAGTGCAGAGATACAACATAGCCAATTAAAAATTCCAGTACAAGGTGCTAATGATAAAAAGTGAATGTCACCGAGGACAGCCTGTATGATGTCAGAATACAAATCCTACCAGATGACAAAATGTATGATTCCCATCACGGGCCAGGAGGAGAACAGCCGCTGACCCTGAGCGCTGAAGTCAGGCTTTGCAGAGGAGGTGATGGTAAGGACACCCGAGGTGCGAGTATGGGCTTGGGACTTCTGTGGATAAGAGGGAATGCAGTTAAAGTCGAAACCCTCAGACTATGCGCATTTTATGTTCCTAACTCTTGATACCTGACGGTCTGACCATTCCTGAGCGAGTTCTTTACCATACGAACAAAGCATCATAGTTTTTAAAATGTGGCTGGTTTAGCATAAAAGAACAATATTGAAGAAGGCAAATGATGAGTGTTTGAAGTGACTGCAGGACTGTCAGTCGCCTGTATCTTTGTGAAGAGCTTTAATGGCTCGGCTGTGAAGAGGGACAGCCTCTTTAAGTGGCTCTCTTCTGGGCAAGGTTAAACCAAATGAATGGCAATAACGAAGCAGTTACAGGTAACTAAAGCGGCTTCTAGACAGGCATTATAATTTCATTACAGATGGGGCGATCAGGGGCAAGCTAAAGAATAAGAATGGATAGAGGTGAGCGATCTTAAGTTTTGTGAAATTAAAGAAAATATTTAATGAAGTTACCTGCAAGAAACAATTTAATGAACTATCTTGAGACAAGCAAATTGATGAGTATTTAGAATTTTATGTGTATAAACAATTCCACCTCTTCTACCTGTTAGGTTGAGAAATACAGTCTGATAAAATCTATACTTCAAAGAAAAACTTATTACTGTCTTCATTCAACAGCTCATGAAACTTGTGTCTCATAAAAAAACTTTCTTCCCATTAATGTTTCATGCACATTACATACCTCAGGTAGGTATTTTAGCTTGGATTGCTAGCTGGTAGCTTCTTTCTTCTTTTTAGCTTTTGATTGTATCTTTTCCTCTTTTTGGAAGTCGAGTGCTTAGGTGAGGGTTGTGTGAAGGGCTTCTTGCCCTTAAAACAGAGAAAGTGGAGCAGAGTTAAATTTTAGAATACTGCAGGGATGCTGGACTTTGAAATTTCCATGGATTTTCATTCCATGGACATTTATCTCTTTCTTTGTGTTATTTTAATAAATGCAGATGACACATCTCTGCCTGGATTCAGCCAAACTGGATATTAGTAAGTGCCATCCTTTAAACCAGTTTTGCTTTCCTTAGATTTTAATAGAAGTGTAATTTATTGACATGCAGCATATTAAAAGATATTTAGCAAAGTTCTAATTGACTATACGCTCTTCTCCCTCCTCCTTCCCATGGGTCCAAACACTCTTTATATATATGTATGCAGATTTATATAGTGTGTGTGTATGTGTAGATAAATGTGTGTATAGGCCACTAAGGTCTTTACAGCGAGGACTTGCTGGATGTAGGCTGAATCAGTGTCCAAAATGATTCAGGTAGTACAGTAGCATGAGGCCTTAGGCAGTGCTGTTACCAGCTGTGTGTTCAGGCGCAGCTATTACTATCCCATCTCAGTACTGAGAGATTAGTAGATAATCTAATCTAACTAGTGTTCTCCCAACCCTATATCCCCTTCTAGACCTGCACAACCCTTTCTGGAGCCGAAGATAAATCTTGCTGCCCCCTACAAGCCAGTACTCCTCTCTCCCCAGAAATATTCTAGATGAGGACACCTGGTGTGCTACTGAGATCCCTGGAGGGAAGAAGCAGGGAGAAATGTTTGAGCACAGAGGGAGGGAGTAGAGTGAAAGACAGTTCAGGAAAGGGGCCCCAACCCTGGGGACAGGTGGGAGCAAAAGTGACACCATGTATGAAGTGTTATCAGGGGTCACAGGTGTGAGAGGGAGTTAAAGAAAAACGTCATGTGCTCAGACAACAGCTTTGTGCCATTTCTGCACAAGTGAGGATGGGTTAGGATCTGGTGGAGGCTTGATGGCCAAAGGCAGGATTGGAGAAAAATGGATGGAAATTCACAGCTCCCACCCTGCAAACAATACGGTAAAGGGGTAAATGGACACATTTTATCACATAGTTAGTAGGGGACAATATGCTTACATGATACTTGGAGCACTCCAGTGGGGCGTTCACGTAGCTTGGGGAACCTAGGCAAGATCCAGAGATCCTCCTTGAACGAGTGAGATGGAAACTTTACACGCCTGGATTCCAGTGGCTCCTCAAGTGACATTAAGGGTGGAGTCACTTTGTCACCATTCCTTCTTATCTTCAGTGAAAAAACCAACCTGAAGACCAAACTACTCCAGGGTGTTTTGTGAGTGAAGAATGGCAGAGTAGCTCACCTGGTATTGCCCTCTTTGGTGATTGTTTTTTAGGCTGTTGGTTGATCTGTGGTTGTGGCAAGTAATTGATGTTCCTATGAACATTTTCTCTCTAGTTTCAAAACCTTTCTTTTCCCCCCATAGTGTTCCCGTGAGAACAACATAACGGGCACAGGATTGCTCTGTCAGCAGAGTGTGTTCTGCCTCCCATACCCAAGAGCCATATGCGTTCAGTGGCAGCAAAAGTGTTAAATTTCAGAGTGCTGAAGGATGCTAGACTGAAAATTTATCATGGATTATTATAATTATTGATACTTACCAGGTGAAAAATGTGCCCAGGACACAATGATTCCAGCACACAGAAATGTCACAGGATAAACCGCCGCTGCGCCCTGTCACTCCTGCCACGGATATTTAGACACAGATCCTCAGTGGGACCGAGAGACGTAAATAGCCTGGTGTGGCTGGGACTGGCCTTCGCTCTGCTGGGATGTGCTCTCAGGTGAGGGGGTAAAAGCTTATCAAATTATCGGGCACCTTCAGACCTTGCCTGGGGCTTTCTGCTTGGAACCACAAATGGGTGCGCTGTGCTTTATTAGTGTCAATATTTTAAAACGAGGTGGATGTTAAAGCAACAAAATGCAGATTTTTTTTTTTTTACACAATGTGGAGAGAAGTCTCCTAAAATAACAGGCGATGTTAATGAGCTCTCTACAAGAGGCTGAACTCAGGATGCTTATAATCTTTTTGTGTGTGATTGTGGCCCTTCTTGAAAAATGGATAGACCTTTCAGAATTCAAAGGACTATTTTCCTTTCCCTTCTGATCTGGCCT
This sequence comes from Buceros rhinoceros silvestris, assembly GCF_000710305.1. Lineage (NCBI taxonomy): Eukaryota > Metazoa > Chordata > Aves > Bucerotiformes > Bucerotidae > Buceros > Buceros rhinoceros. Next base: position 59,891 of record NW_010419178.1, read on the forward strand.
TCTTTTCTCCCCATACACCCTGAGTTCTCAGCTTTCATTCTCTACTGTGATCCTAGAAAACAAGAAGGCCAGGATCGGAGAATACTTTTTTTCTCAATTAAAAAGAGAAAGTAGGCAATGAAAAATAATTAAAAGATTTCAGGGGGAAACTACAGGGGAGAAAAAGAGTCACATCTATCTTGTGTGCAGACAGTGACAGTCTAAGTAAGATCATGGTTTCTTACTAAATTATAACCCGTGTGAAATAATTGGGTGTTGCACACAGGTATAATTTAGTCAGCGGCAGCAGCCTGCGCGCACGCAGGTGTGTACAGCCTTTTAATCCCGTATTGGCAACGCTTCATCCCCCCTGTCTACACAAGGGTGCATGTGCTGCTTCCTGCGGCTGCGGGGAACCACCGGAGGGGCACTCCTGAACCTGCTTTCCTGCCTCCCGCTATCGCTCCGCGAGGGTCCCCCAGAGGTAGGGTCTGGCGGGGGCCGGGGCGGGGCGGGGAGTGGG
>NW_010419179.1:0-15473 GCF_000710305.1 Buceros rhinoceros silvestris
CCCCCCCCCTTACTTTTTGCCGTGAGTGCGAAGTGGAGCACTGAGGAAATTGCGCTGCTTATTTTTGCCAGCTGCAACCGCAGTGATGGTCAGGGATTAGAACGCATATGGTTCTTAGCAGTTCTCTTGACTCCCGCAGGTTCTCTCAAAAGCAGGCAGCTGCCTGCCTCCCATCCACTCCTCTCTGACCCCCAGTAACCTGGTGACAGCAGCAGCCAGATGCAGCTGCTGCTTTTGAAGAAAGTGCAAGAAGTCTTGTAGAAAACGGTGTAATAACCTTCCCAAAGAGAGATTCTTGTTGAGCTCTACCCCATAGTATAGTATTTATTCCTTGTTTTTGAAAAAATAACTTCTATCCGGAGGATTGTGAGGATCTCATTGTTTTAGATGAAGTGGATGCTCAATACTTTCTGCTAAGATCTGTTTGCCAAGCTTTAACTGGGAAAAGCATTGTCCTTTCATGTTTTTAATCCTGTGCTAGCTATTTTTTAATGTGTGTTGAAAATTGTATTTTACATAGTTCAGCAAAGTAAGACCAGGGGAATGATACGGGTTGAAGTACTGTTCTCTTCAAACCACCTCAGGGGTCCTGTGCTCTGCGGTGGGAACTCATATTTGACATATATTATAGCTTCTGTGTCGCTAACAAGACTAAACGGTCTAAATGGCCCAGAAACAGGGGGGCAGGAGGAGTCACAGCAGCTTTTCTCCCGGGGCTCCCTGTCCTGAGCAGTATGTACATTTCTGCCCTCACTGCATAACTGCATACACTACCTTCGGTTCAGGATGACCAGAATAGAGGCACTTTTCCCCTTATGGCCTCTTCTGGCAGCCAGTATTTCTGCTGTGAACCAGGCAAGGCTAAGTTGGACAGAAAACTGAGGAGGAAGCTTCTGTTCTGTGATGCCTATGATATGGCCACATGGAAGAGAAAGTACTTCACCATGATACAGGAGGAGAAAGTAATCCAACACAACACAGAGAAGGTAAAGCTGATGCCAGCAGAGCAGGGCCAGGGATGCAGGAATGAGTGCAGTGGTGGGGCTGGAAGAGCAGGACGGGTTGGAAAGTGGGTCCAGACTCGCTGCTTCACAAAAGGCAACTGCAGAGAGAGACTAGGATTCAGATCAGCTAGGTGTGTTTGGCTAATGAGACTGTGAGCGGGAGTGGAAAATGTACATTAGTAGTCTGTAAAATAATCAGTGAACTAAGATTGGGAAATGGTGGACGATTGGAGAAAATACAGTGGAATTAGGCTGTCCGGGGTTAAAGCCAGAGTATGAGCTTGTGAGATTAGGGTACAGACTCAATGAACGGCCTGAAAAGATAATTGCAGTAAAAAGAATGTGAAGGGAATAAAAATTATCTTCATATCAAGAAATGAACTTGAGACCTCTGATTCCATGTATATAATTGTATATATTGATGTATATTGTATCTTTCCTTGTAGGACTATAAATTCACTCATACTTCTGAAGAACCTGTATATTAAATGATTACAAAATCTGCAGAAATTAACAATTCTGCCTCTGGAGGATGGTTTGGCTGTCATGTAATAAATAAGAACTGAAGGTACACTTTGAACAAAAATAAAATAACAAGCTCATCAAGAAATAATGCACATTCTGTGCTTCAAATGCAAGACGGGGTCTAGTGAAAAAGTCGTGCCGTATCTCATAGCTGAACTCAAACAAACAGTCTTCATCAGGTGCTTCTTAATACATTTAAGTCCTGGGCTTTGCAACCTTAATAATACTCTTTCAGTTTAGGGTTTGTGAGTGCCTTTTGTATGTGTTTCTATACATAGCTATTCCCGTTTTAAAATGTGTCTCAGTCATTTGCCCCAGTGACAAAAATGAGCACTGATATCCTTCAGTAGGCTTATATATAAAACCATGTCTCTGCCAGTTTTAGAATGTTTGCTTTCTATAAATGCTTTTCCCTGATATATTACCAATGAGTAAATGAGACAGTCTGTCTTTGCTGTATTTTGCTACAGTAATGATCAAGTTTTATTTTTTTTTCCATTTGATGTTTTTTCTCATTCTTAATCTGTTACCATCCAACACTACACACGCACATGTTCACACACTTTATTTCTGCTTTCGATATTTGGTATTTTCAACAGGCTCTTTAATGCATTTTGTCTCTTTATCAAGTATCTGTTACCAAATGTATAGATACTGTTTTAGTTTCTAGTCATACAAAAGGTAAGAGTCTCCTTTACTATGGCTTAGGGCTTGCTTAATTTACTCGTATAAGTATATCAGCATTGTATGGTAATGTGAAATATTGAAATGTCTATAGCTGAGTGAAATTCAAACTTTTTCAATTCAAGAAATGAGTATGCCACAGTGATTAGATCTGGGACTCTGCCACCAAGCCCTTGCTTCTCTTGATTCATAGGCACTTTTTATCCTAGATCACTCTGAACTGTGCTGCAGAAATTTGAATGTTGGTCTTTCACATTCTAGATTACAGAGGCCAAATAAGAAAAACGATCTGATCGTTGCTACAATTTGTGATTTCTAACCCTGTGAAAACACGTAGGCCCTAATTACACTTCCTTTAACCAAAATATCATCAGAATTACTTCCTAGGCATTTTACTTTCAGCTGGAAGAAGAAAAATCACCCCATTTAGGGTGATTAAGACTCCATTTAGGAAATTAAGACTTCAAACCTGTTAAGGTATTATTTTCTTCTGTAAAACAACATTGAAATTAAAAAGAACAAACAATCTGCTATTTTGGGAAAAAACACCAGTCTGCCATGCCTAAGGAGCTCGGACTGTTTGGTGTGAGCATATTTATTTGGTGTGAACCAGATTATTCTAGTGTTAGGTTCTTCTGCCAGTGGTTGTCACTTCTAAAGTGGCCAAACTCACCACATTCTGGAAAAAATAGCAGATTTTCATTGTATAGTGAAAAATACCAATGATTGTGCCTTAGAAGGAACCACAAACTGTGTCGCTAAGCACCAACTCTGAAGATTAAGGGATTTTTTCATACTGCTAGTCACAAAATGGTGTTTCACAATTCTGTCGCCCACTCACTGTATCAATTAGACTACGCAAAGCCAGAGAACATTAGATACAAATCAAACTGTCTTGAGGTTTAGAATTAAACCTTTAGAGATTGTCTTGTCTTCAACAGTAGCATTACCTATGGCATTTGCTAATTTTTAAAGTTTTATTTTGTTGCAAGTGATTCTTCTTTTACAAAAAATAAATTCCAAAATTTCACATGAGACATTATGCTCACTCTCATAGGATTTATCCATAAAAATAACTCTTAGGTTCTCTGCTACAGGTCTAGTATAATATGTCACCATTTATTAAACCAAACTAGTAAAGGAGAAACACACTTTGCCGGTGGTTCTAACACATGTTTGATGACCCTAGAGAAATGGTGATTCTCAGGACTCTATATAGATCGTGGAAAAGGGATTGTTTTAATGAACACAGACTCTTTTGCATCAAGCTGGATCCCTATCACCTTTCATCCGCCTCCAAGTTTTCTCCTTCCCCTGTTTCCAGCCTTCACCCATCAAACTCTCGTCTCCCTTCCAAAAGGCATCCTTTGTCCTCAACTCTGCTCTGTCTCTACACGTTTTTTTTCCACTGTCCTTCCCAGGCAAACCTATCTAATTCTACTCCCATGACTCCTGTGCATCCCATACACATTTCTCACACAATGTCAGTTTCTTTTTGCCTAGTGAATCCTAGTTTGCTCTTAATTTCCCCTGAGAACTACTAATCCTGTTATCCACTCGCCTGTATGTCATAGTCTCCTTGTCGAGCAATTCTAATTTTTACTTCCTGCCTACTTGGTCGCAGTCCAGTCTTTCCTCAGACAGTTCTCAGTCACAGCTTCACCCTCGATGAGCAGTTCTAGATTTGTGCTTTTCCCATCCTTTGGTCAATCCCTTATTCCATTTCTATATAACTTGGGTGGCCTCTTCCTCCATGGCACCTGGGTGCAGGAAGGGGGAATACTGAGAAAATGACAGAAATAAGGTACTGTGGCACTTGAGCTGGTCCTTGGATAGCCCAAAGGGGACAAAGCATGCTGTCTTTCAGAAGAGACAGCATCTGTACTGCCTGTTCAGTGAGAACAGCATTTTGTGCATTTTAGCTGGTAAACTCTGGGTTCTCTATTATGCACTTGCAAACAGATTTATCCAAGGTCTGTGACTTTGCCAAATTTGAGCTGATTTTCACAGTAGCAGCAGAAGACACGTCCATAGCTTAAATCCTACTCACTGCCTTATCAGATTTCAAATTTCTGTTCAAAGGCCAAAAGTAGTAGAAAAGAAAGAGGCTATGAGGATGCTGAGATTAGCAGAATAGCATATTTTCCATAGATATGTTCCCTGTAAGGCAGTTTAGGAAATTTCAACCCCAAATTTTAAAATAAGCAAAGGAAAGACAACAAAGAAAAGCCCTCTGACATTTGATATGAAAATCTGTTAATAATAACTGAACTGACTTTAATACCAGGTGATGCTACAGTTCTTGCATACAACTAGGGCTGTGTTCAAAGGAGAAATCCAGCTGAAGGTTTACATACAGAAACCAAAGAAACTTGGGGTCATAAAAGACTTGGGAAAAGAGCTTATGTGGTGTGCCTAGGTCAGCCATCAGCGCGCTTGCAGTAAGCGTGGGTAAAGCCCTCCCCAAATCTTCTTCCGCAAAGCCAAGCCATGATGATGATGAGGTATTGCTATAGCTGTTTGTGTTTAACGGAACCAGGAAAGCCAGCCGAACTGTATGTATGAGTGTTTAGGGAAGCATTAGTTACCTCCTTCTGCCTAAAGTTTTAGTTTTTTACTACCCACAACCACATACAACAGCTTTATTCATAGTGAAACAGAATTTTTGTACAGACAGGATGGCTCCAGTATAACCAAACTGTAGCACAGAAGTATAGTAGGAGTCTATACCATTGCTGCAATTAATATGGTTAGATAAGTAAGGTCATCCAAGACTGACTGTATCTTGTCTGTGTACCTTGTACAGGTAGAACCAGGTAGGCTTCCTACTAAAGCTTAGCATTGGGTCCAAGCTCTGGCTCAGAAACAGGCTTCCTATCTGCTGTTGTACAAGTTATTTTGGTATCCCATTTATAAAATGAAAGTAATACTTATCTCACAAGGTCATTGTAATGGCAAATTAATTAAGTTTAGAGGAAGGATACTCCTGTGATTAAGGGGCGGCATGGAATCTAAGTTTGCCTTCTGACTGTGGACTTTCTAGCACCTGGCATAAGTTACTTCATATCACTATGCCTCAGTCCCTATGGTGTGAAATAAGGACAATATTTCCTCCATACGCCCTTTATTTGTTTAGATTGTGAGTAGAGCTGATTGGAAAAATTCTGACATGTTTTTCATTGAGCATTTGCTGACTCATCAAAATCTAGTGTTTTAATGAGAACCTTTCCCAGCTTCCTGACAGCTTGCTGACCTGGTTCCTTGGCAGACATCTGGGAAGTGCCGGGAGCTGTGGCTCTCAGGGCTTCCAGGCTCATTCTTCCTTGATAGCTGGAGCTCTCTCTGTCCACATCTGTGGTGCAGCCTGCTGCGTCGGGACTCCCATTGCTCATGGGTCTGGGGCAGTCCACCTCCCCTTCCCTGGAGCCACAGTTTCATGCTTTTTTTTTCTGCATAGGTTTTTGTTCCAAAGAGAAAGAAACCATATTCTGAAAAATAACACAGTCTTCTGCAAAACAAAGTCACCCTTCTCTATTCAGCTTTTCCAAGCAGGTCTGTCTTTTGCTTTAATGGTGGTACATTCCCTAAAACAAGGAGAAGTATAGCCCTCTGTTTAAGAAGCAATAAACCACGTAGAAAGAAGACTGACACAGCAGCTGCAGTTAATCCTTTCCCTGCCTCCCACAGTACTTTTACCACAGTTTCCAATTTCACACACATTGCTCAAGCCATTCACCTATAGATGGGACCCTGGTTTAAGAACAGAGTGTAAGTAGTTGGCTGATCTTCAGTCTACCTACTCCTCCTTCCTTTAAAGGGTAGGTGATACCCTTACCTTGTAAAGCGAAGGTGATATCCTTTCCTAACATTGTAATACCAAAGAAAATGGGTAAGATACATAATGCTTTAATCATATATCAGCAAAACTAATCTCTGTTCATCTCCAAAGGATTTATCTGAGATGTACAGCAAAGACTTCACAGAAGATGCAGACACATGAAGTCACAATTCTATCTATGTTCACCTGTAATTTGTGAATGAATACACGTAACAGGATAGAGGGTTGCCCTCTCTTTGGCTGTAAGCCATGTTTATCTCTGTATCCTACAAAGAACTACTCAAGAAAAGAAAAAATAAAAGAGTTTATGTACGGATATATGCATGAAAACAACCATCTCAATGCTCAAAGGCACTGATGGTGAAATTGCCAGACCCAAAATGTCGGTCAGTGACATTGGTGATGACTGTATGTCTTGAGCCAAAAGCATAGAAATGCAAAACTGACACATCTCAAGAAACTATCAACTTCAGGCCCATTGCATTAAGAAGAGCTCCAACATAGTCTTTTGCATCTTTTACAAAGGTTATTACCAGACTTTTTTCCTGAAGTCTTCTTCATCCTGGAGCAAACAAATCTAGTTTCTTCATTCTTTTTGTTTTCTATGCCACAGTTTCTAAATGTCTTCTCATATTACTTGTTTTTTTCTTGACTCTCCCAGTTTCATAAACAACTTCTTACAGCCCAAGTCTGAAAACATCCCCTAAACAGAAGAGGACAGGATAATTATTTCATGTTTTACAAATGCCTTTGCTTGGAGAGATAAGAACCAAGCAGCCAGAAAGGAAGAATCAAAATTATAAACTGTGTGTGAACACCCAGGACCACTGGTATTCTACCTGAGAAGACATTCTTATAGGAACAGTATGTAAAAAAAAAAGAAGAGGAGTAGTGGTGTTCTATCAAAGGTGGCTGCGATATAATAAGGACGGACAATTTCCCATATATACTGTGGACTGTGGACTGTAAAACTGAGGACATAATTAGCCATAGACCTACTCTTTGTGAGTAGGTCTAGCTCCTCCTCTTAGACATAATAATTTCAAGTATCTGTTCAAAGTTCTAGAGAAGAGAAGTTAGAAACATAATTAGGAATCAACATCACAGACTGCAGAAATTATGTTCTTACTCCACAGGAGGCCTGCAGGGAGCTGCCACATCAGTACAACATGGATTGCTAATATAGTAAATGCAAGTAAGTTACCCAATTCTGCTTTGGGTAATATAAAATTTATTCATTTCTCATTAATCTACCTGAAATGCCTGATAGAGGAATTTATTGACTTTTAAAATTACTGTTCATCCACCAGTAGCCGTTTCATGGTCTACTGAGGGTAGGCAGAACATGCTGTGGGAATGAAAAAACTAGATAACATTGATTCCACAGCTTGCAGGGTTTCAGTTATATCAATACACGGTGCTATATGTAGGAAGGGTATTCTGGATCTCTTTCACGGGCCATGGGGAAAGAGCTTGCGTGCCCTTGTGAGGTTGAGAGCTGTGCTGGTGGTGGCATGTGCCTCCGATAGGGTGTCCCAAGCCAGACAGGTCTCAACTGAAGGGTCAGACAAAGTGTGTCCACGGGCCGGATGGGCTCACTAGCCTTCAGGCAGCCATCCTAGGAGAAGGACAACTCTGACTCCAGACGGATGGAGCAGATGGAGCTCGTTTAGCCTGTAAGGCATCCGTCTAAGAGAAGGATACTCTAAACAAACCTACACCCACCATCCTAGGAGAAGGACAACCCTGACTCCAAACCCGGGCAGATGGAGCTCGTTTAGCCCTGTAAGGCATCCATCATCTAAGAGAAGGACACTCTAACCAGACCTATGACCTGAGGACTTTGCTGTCACTGTCCAAGCTCGCTAGGCCCTGGCAGATGAACCTCAGGTGTAAAGGGTGTTCCACGCATGCTGTGCCTCACCTAAAAAATCCACTGTGCGGGGCCGAAGGGTGCACTCATATTTGCAAAGCCTGGTAGCGCATTGGCTTTTTCAGCCATCAGCACGCTTGCAGTAAGTGTGGGAAAAACCTTTCCCAAATCTTCATTCGTGAAGCCAAGCCATGATGATGATGATGATGATTCTGGATAGACTTTCAGTCTGACTTCACAGGACTTTAAAATATATTTTTGATGGAAAAAAATTATTAAAGAGACTAAAGTTGCTGTAAAAGAAGACAACATGCAAATTGCATTTGGCAGCAGTAGTTCATGCCAGAAAAACTTAGTTTCTTTCTTTAATAAGGTAACTGAAAAAATGCAATAGAGTTGTAAGCTTCTGTAGAGGACACATGGAAAATTATTAATTAAGGTGGAGAACCTGAAGATTAATGTTAGAACTGTAGTCAAGGTGAGGAACTGGCTAAAGAGAACTGGTGGGAAAGGAAGAGTTTCTCAAAGACTGATCTTGAGCTTGACGCTGTTTAATGTTTTCTGTAATGACCCTGCCATAAAAAGTAGGTCTATGCTATTGTTTATCTCTTAACGGCACAGAGCTGAGTAGCTGGGTGGGGACAGAGGAGGCAGGAACATCTGCTGGTAATGGCAGTGGCCCATCAGACTAGCACCTGGGATGTGCTCGTTCATGTGTGGACACAATGAAATTATTATCAAAGTTACAGGCCTGCTTAAAGAGAAATAAAGTTACCACTCCTGTTTTTCTGAGTTGCTTATCTCATTCGTTTTGACATGGCTGACAGTTAAAATAGAGGCAGAGTTTCCAGAAACATGGCTGAGGGAAAGCTGCAGAAAATAAGCCTTACTTAGGTTTTTATCTGTTATCTGCATTGCCCATTCCTTTTCTAAGTATTTCTTAACCATAGTGTTTCTTACATTAATATATTAGGTTATAATTATATCAGTTAATATAGTGGAATTCTTTTTGGCTACATAATTACATTTGTGAAAATTACCTCAACACTTCCTTTCGTGATCCTGTGGTAATATATTATTGCAATTTAACTTTGCATTTTGCTTCTAGCAGAAGATGTCGTCACGCTTATTTAATGGAAAGAGAGTGCATATTTTCCTTTCCGAACTAACAAGTAACCTTGCTAGGATAGTAGATAAATTTTGTGTTTATCAGCAGAATGATAATGGAGTTCTTGTATATCAAATAAACTTCTTAAACTTAACATCCTTCCTGTTGCAGCTCTGTAAAGGCAAAACGCTGAAGGTTAACAGGGCAGATGAGAACTGGAGAAATGGAAGTGGGACTAAATGTAATTGTGCAAAATGCAAGTTGATCCACTGAACGATTAATACTAGGTATTTCTGTTAGGAGATAGATAGAAACCTACCTCTTGGAAATGAGAGCTTCCCAGCAGGTGTAGGGAGGCAACAAAGCCTAAGTAGTTTTAAGACGGAGCTTGATAACTTCATAAACGGACTATATGACATGGTCCTGAGATAGCAGATGACTGGGATTTGATGACCCAGGTAGTCCTTTCCTAGTCTGAGTTGCTTTTTTGGTGGTGGTGCTGCTGGGGGAAGAGACAGTCTCTGGTAGGATGGTGAGGTGCATATGAGAAGCTGTGAAATACATTACTAACCAGAGGTTTTCCATGTTTTTCCGAAGGTCTGAGGACTACTTGAAACCCCAAAGAAAGAAAGTTTTCAGACATATGCAAAAGAAAAGGTTTCCGGTGTCATAAGCTAAGTCTAAGTTGCCCTTGTGACCCGTGTCAAGGAGTGAGTGTTAGTTCCCTGTCTGAGAAAGCAAATCAGGGATCCCTGGTGTGGTGCCTGGTGTGGTGCTGGCTACAGGAAAGCTGAGTAGGTAGTGGGAGAAGGATGTTCTGCACCTGTGTGGAGGAGTGTTCACCTCCAGGACTGCTGTTCTTGGCAGGCCCTGGCCGCCCCGTGCCCGGGTCTGTGATGTCCAGAGGTAGAGCAGCGACTCTTTCACGGACACCCCCTTGCCGTGGGGAAGGAGCTTGCGTGCCCTTGGGAGGTTGAGAGCTGTGCTGGTGGTGGCATGTGCCTCCGGTGGGGTCTCCCAGGCCAGACAGGTCTCAACTGAAGGGTCAGACAAAGTGTGTACACGGGCAGGATGGGCTCAGGAGCCTTCGGGCAACCATCCTAGGAGAAGGACAACTCTGACTCCAAACCTGGGCAGATGGAGCTCGTTTAGCCCTGTAAGGCATCCATCATCTAAGAGAAGGATACTCTAACCAAACCTACAACCCAAGGACTTCGCTGTCACCATCCAAGCTCGCTAGGCCCTGGCAGATGAACCTCAGGTGTAAAGGTTGGAGCCAGTTCCACACACGCTGCTCCTCCCCTAAAAAATCCACCGCGCAGGCCCGAAGGGTGCACTCATTGCTTGCAGTGAGCGTGGGAAAAGCCCCTCCCAGATCTTCCTTCGCGAAGCCAAGCCATGATGGAGAGGTGTTGTGCACAGTAAAAGGTTTTTCTAAATCAAGTTTTTGCAATATCAGGCTCTCCTTAGGTATAAGGGGTAGTCAGATCAAAGTGTTTACTTCCAGAGATTCACAGGTTGTTGAAAAATGCCTGGCTGATAACCAAGGGATCAAAATGTCTGAGCCACGGGGATTGGATTTGTAGCCGGTGCATATATAAGCTCTTAAAACCCGAGAAACTTTATGTCCCAATTATTCGGGCCAAAAACAGGAGAAAGAAGTCACGAATTATTTTCAGAACTAGAAAATCCTTACATTATGTAGGGACAACAGAAGGATTAAGATTTGCTTTCTGAAGTACATCTACCATTTATCCAAATTTATCCTAGGACATTTGCTAGTGGGCTATAGTAGCCAATTACAGTATCAACAAAAATATACACATGAGATTTCCTGTTTTATAAAATATTTTTTGTTGTAAAAAATAAGGGACACTATTACGTTAATAGATATTGGAAGCCAGGCATTTATTTCCATAGAAATCCTCCTTATTTTAGTCAAGCACTCATTTAAACAACCTGTGTATAATTTTAAAGTGAGAGTCAAAGTATTCTGCCCCAAACCTGAGGAATACCATTATTCTTATTACTCTCCCTTTTGAAAGTAAATAATATTATACATCTCTTTTATAGACAGACCTTTTAGGAGTATACATTGTCTAATGTTCACAAATGTAGAACATTTAAATGAAGAAAAGAATGAATGGAATTCCTTTCACACAATTATAGCACCGTAATTAAAGACAGAATATATATATATGAATCATTTCCTTTAGAACCAAAAAGGAACTTTGAAATCCCACAGGTCATTAAGTTGGCAACTCATTAAAACCAGGACATTTCCCATGCAGCAGCACATGTGTACTCCTTAGTTTCACAGAACCCAGTCCTGTAAAGCTAGATTTTTGAGAAGACAAACTGGCTATAGAAGTGCTGAGTACAGTTAAATACCCATCCTACTCTTGTAATAAGCATATAGGTATATGAGCAGATAATGTCCAAAATGTTTCATCAGTCAGTGCCAGTACAGCAGATAGGTACCACTCATCCAACTTTGCTTTGAAAATATAGTGAAAGAAACAAATATTAGCTGATCATGTAATACCACTTTTCCAGCTGGAGGGGCCCATTTCCAGCATCCTCTTGTGATTTCTTACCTTCTGTCACTGCAAGGAATATTGTCATCATATTCCAGCTTGAGCAATTTACCAGAGTCCTGAAACCTTACCCAGAAACCCCTTTCTCATGTGAATTTAGGGAATCTCCAAAGTCCTAATTATTTCAGTGGAAAATCCTCTGTGGTTACACTGCCTATGAGAAAACTACAAAGTCTATAAATGTATTGTTGGCCAAATCCCAGGTACAGTCAGGAAGACATTTCTACGTGTTCATTCATTTGCAGGAATTTGTGTCAGTGATGGCCTTTTCTCGGATGTGTTTGGCATTGGCCACAGACAACAATGGTGACTTGAACTAGATGTTCACTGAGTTATGGTGGGGTTTTTCCTTAGGGGCAATTCTACAGAGGCAATCATTTTAAGCAGGATTTTATTAGAAGTACCATCACATGTTTGAATTGTATTCATACTGGGTGAGGAATGTCCCTTTTCCACTTGTTTGGGCTGAAGTTCTGAGTGCCTGGCTCAGAGGGGAAGGGGTTGCGGGAAGTGATGATAATTACTGTAGCTCAATTAGTGTATTAGTCCTCCCCTGCCAGCAATATTGTGAGTTGGGTGACAAGGACGTGGTGGGCAGAGTAAAACACATTGAAAAAAATGTGAACAGAGCAACCTGCCCATGGGGTTTGTGGAGTTGGACAGACCATCATGTCAGCCACCACGCTCACTGACAGGGCTCACCTTGCCTCCCTGCCCCGTCTACCCAGTCTAGCAGGTTTAAAGGACTTTGCAGCTCCAGGGCAGCACGCATTCCTCCTCCAGAGTCTTGCATGGAGATTTTCTCACTGCCAGAGAGAGGAGGGAGGAGAAAAGCACTCTGAAGCAATATAACCTCCAAGAAATTTAATTAATTTTCCCCACCCAGTTTTCAGTGGCAGGCTTGCCATTTAGGAGAAGGGATGCTCAGCAATCTCATTAATTGCACCCTGTAAAAACTCTCTTCCTAGTCCTTCATGGATTAGCACTAAGGTTTCTGATCATACTTTTCTCATGAGAAAATTTCATAGTGTACCTAAATTGGATATGGAGTGGGCCAGCTCCTCACAGCCCTATGCTCACACACTGCTTCCCTGAGGTGGGATTTAGATGTCATGTGACCACAAGTTGAACCTGATCAAGCAGGAAACCACAGAAAACTAACCCATTGAAACAAGAAGCAAAGGCTGATCATTCTTCCAAATCATCAAAGTGATCCATCTCAGCGTGCCTATGCTGGATTGGGTTCCCCGCAGAGGAGGCAGTGGGACCACCCTTTTTGCTGTCAGTCAGCAATCACATCAGTCTAGTGTAATACCACGCCCCTGGCTAATGGTTTCCTTTGAAGAGGCAAGAGGTTGAGGTTCCTTTCCACTTGCTGCAGGTTTCAAGGGAGGCTGGTGTCCATGTTGCCATTTCACTGAAATCATCAGCAAAAGCCCCATTGTGCCAGCTGGAGAGAAATCTGAGTTCTCAGACAGCATTTCTTATGACATAGATGAGCGGGGAAGAAGAGACTGACCTTCATCCCTCAGAGAGGGAAACGGAGGAGAGTGAGATGTGACGGAAACAAAATAAATGCAGATTTAAAAATAGACTATGAAATTGCAGGGGTTTCACCTTGACTATATGATGAGATCTTTGACAGGAGCCATGCTGAAATTCATGGAGATTCTCCTTGTATTGAGGGAAATTTGTATTCTGGCAGTTTGCTGTCACCCAGATACATTTTCCTTGCTCCATTTTGCCACTTTGAGTTTCCTTTTTGCATTTAGACAAAGATTTCTTTCTCTCTAAACATTGCTTTTACTGCCTTAGGAACATTGCCAAGTTTGTGCCCTCTTTTATTCTTTGCAGCTAGGCTGGAACTTTTAATTCATGATATTTAAATAACATTTCAGCTTGATCATTTAACTCTTCCCTAGCTAAGCTTACTTCCACATTCAGCTGCATATTAGAGCTTACCTAGAACAGCGTTCAGGCTTGAACCTTGAACCAAGACCTCCCGGCATATTACTTCTGTTTGGAAAATGTGTTTGTCTTTTAGTTTCTATAAGAACTCGGTCTGTGCGAAATCTGTAACAGAAGAATACAAGACACAAGCTGTAACAGTTGTGGGGTATGGATTTTGTTTGGTTTTTTTTTTTTAAATTTGGGGGTTTTTTCGTAACAAAAATTACTGGGATTATCCTACATAACTGCAACTGCAACATACCACTTGGTGCATTTTTCCATGTTCTTTCCAAGGAGGAAGGAGTGTTGTGTTTCAGAGTTGTGGTTATTTCTCTAGCTTTGTTGGGGGCTTACGTTCCTACTGTCATAACAGCAGAATTATTTTAGTGGTCTGCTGGTATAGGCATCTCAATTCTGATTCAAAAGTACCCTGAATGTGAGTACATGCTGGCCACTACCTATTTCCCCTGATCAAAAGATCAAGCTTGTCTTTTATCACTAGCCATGGAGCCATTGCTTCTCCTCTCTCATAATTAGCTTAATATAGAGGTAACCTGTGATGAGTAGCGTGTTTAAAAGAGGACTACAAAGCACTCACTTGTTGGATGATTTCTTTTGAGTTGATCAGCTGTGATACAAAGGTTTGTTATGTTCCCACATTCTGTTTGCAGTGGTTTCGAGAAAAAAACATCCAGTCTCCTCCACAGCATGCAACAGTGTTGTGAGGAGTGGCCGTGCAGAGAGCCCTCTGCTCCTGTGCACCGTCAGATCTTCTCTGTTAATAAGAAATTTTCCGTTATCTCAAAAACTTTTTTATCTGGACCAGATAAAATTGGGTCAATGAAAAAGGGAGGTATTTTTTCAGTGAGCCTTACGTCATGCAGTGTTTGAGCATTTAAGTGGGTGCAGAGTTTGCATGCCATGTAACAAATCAGCAGACAGGCTGCGGTAGTAGTACTTGTGGAAACGCTGGTTCTTTTTAAGGAATCAGCTTCTTTGTTTTGCTTACCTCACAGACGATTTGCATGCATTTTGTATACAACTTTGCCACAGCATAGATACAATTTAAAAACTATTCTGACTTAAAGCATAAAAACAAATTAAGTTTGGATTCCTGGAGGCTCTCAGCTTGATTTTATCTATGCTAAACCGCTTTACTGCGCTCTTAATATTAGTAATCACACACTTTACACCTTACACTGTGGAGGTTCTCTGAGTTGCTGGAGTCCTGTGGGGTTAGGACTTTCTCTTCTCATGCTCCTTGTTTACAGAAGTCATTGCCATCTAATATTAGGAACTCAACATCCCTGCCAGTTCCTAGGCCCAATTTAAAGATGTTTGTTTTGAATCTGGTCTTTCATAACTGCTCATCTAGGTTTTCGTGTAGGCACATGTAAGCTAGGCATGAAAAGGTCTTGACAAACTGCTCTGTGTTTCGGAAAGATACAACGGCATAATGGGGTTTTCTGTTTTCACACGAATGTTTTCCTGGTCTGTGTTTCTAATCTGAGGTGTTCTACTGGTCTGCACTTCATATTTTTGTGTGTGTGTGAAGTCATTCCCTGTAGCTGCATCTTGCAAATGCCTTTTTATTAGGAGAAAAATGATCTGCTGTCCGTAAGCAAATATTTACCATTCTTTGTAGTGATAAATTCCAACCTTTTCTGATAGTCAGCTTGTAATGACTTCATATCAAGGGTAAAATATATATCGGATGTTTTAATGCTTTTTAAGTGGAAACTTGAGACAAGGTGACGTGGAGGAAGTGAAGGACAGGCTGCCAGGACACAGTGTGCCATCAGGTCGGCCTTTTTTCCCCATTATTTCTTCTCCTCCGCATGCATCCGCTCCGCGCTGCAGGCCGACCAGCTCGTTGCAAAGCTAACCGACTCTT
>NW_010419180.1:0-13776 GCF_000710305.1 Buceros rhinoceros silvestris
AGTGAGATGCCATTCTCAGCCCAGGAGAAACCAAGACAAAGTCCTCCAGGATGCTTTTGCCATGCAATTTGATAAGCAGTGGGGAGGGGAGACCAGGAGCAATAGGGAGGAAATGGAGGAAGGAGCTCATTTCCTTCTGCCAAGGAGAAGCATGCCATCCTCCAGTGCTTGGCAGAGAGATGGCTGCACAGGTTTCAGCAGTATTAGGAGCCCTCAATCAGATTATAAGGACACAAAGGACTTAAGTGCATTAAAAAAGGATAAAAGAGACGCAGAGTTTACCCTCCATCCCTTCTTCCCTCACTGAGCAGATAGAGGTCTGTTCGGCCAAGGACTTCGGCTTCTTAATTCTGAAGGAGTGTCAGAACTCCTCTTGTTCCCCATTCTGTGCGACACTCCTTGAAGCAAATGTTTTCAGTCAGCATTTGCAGAGCCACTATTCTACCCCGTCATCATTGCTCCAGCTGCAGACCCAGTGAACAGGCTGACCCCTACACAGCACATCCCAGCACCAGCTGCTGAGTGCAGTGACTTGCAGGTGCTACAGCACAAAAAAAGCGTTTCAATCCCTGTGACCCTCCAGACATAAGCACCATGGCAAACCCCCTTCCCCAAGGATCTGAGAGCCTAATGGGTCATACCTATAGGGCAGGATACAGCACGGCCAGAAATAGGGACTTGGTCCTGAGCTGCGCAGTTCAGGTGGCTTGTTAATGCCTGCTGTTCTACTTTGATTTCCTTGGTGGCTGATTTTAAGATAGGTAGGCTGGTCACAATGCAGCTCTGAGAAAGACACTAAGGAACGTTAAAATGGAGTGGGGAGGTGCAGTGAGTGAGTTCAGAGAAGCAGCATGAAGGAAAGTACTCAGCTAAAAGGAAATGGAGGGGGATGTAAACTGAGAGAGTGTAAGAAGGGAGATGAGAGGGTTGGAGCAAGGCTGAGTGGTACCTACACCGTAATCTCAAAGGCAATTTCATACCCAACGTGCAGCCACCTGAGCTTTAACTGCGAGGTGCAGTGGCCGCTTACGAGATGTAGCTGCAGACTCTTACATAGCCTTTGGTGCCATAGCCTGACAAGAAGACAGCTGCAAGAGAAAGCAGTTGCCTTCCAGCTCCTGCACAAACCCGTTTCTCACATGGATCACAAATGGCCAGTTCCCAGGAGAGAAGGCACTCATCCCACAAAACTGTCACCACCACAGGCACTCCTGGACCCCCTTCTGTGCAGTATCAGCAAGAAGGGGCTGCTAGAGCAGTAAAGAAGGGAGGGCTCACATATACAATGTGAGATGCAACAGTACAGGGCAGAGTTTGGGAAGTACAACCCCTCGATAACTTACCTTCCTGGCAGCTGCATCTTGACAAAGGAAGGCTATCTGTGCTGGAAACATCCCCTCTCCTCCCACTTCCCTGTGGTGCAAGGAAGCGCAGTTTTCAGTGAGTCCTGTTACCTTTTGAGGGATCCTGGCACCTCACCTGACCTAAGTGTGGAGCTGACCCTGGTGTCCAACATGGAGATTGAGTTCCAGCTCACTTGCTTCTCATGCTCTCAGCATGCTCTCAGCTTCCCTGTCCGAGTGAGTCCCCTCTGACCTAGCAGGGAGGAGGGTGGGACCAGGACTTGTGCAGGACTTTTTGGCTTAGCATCCCGCCTGGGGTAGGGATGTCAGTTTTCTAAGCATCCTGTGGGTGCCACTGGTGTTCCAAGCACTCTTGCAGAGAGGTCTGTGCCAGCACCAAGCTGCTGCAGAAGAGCTGATCTGCTGATCTGTTCAAGCTCCCGGCATTTCTCTGACATGCCCCTCAGAGAGATGTCTGCCTGACAACTTTGGGATCAGATGTCCCCTTGCTGACTTGATAACATCAGGCTTTGGGGTTTTTTTTTCTTAATGGAGTAAAATAATTCCAGCTTTTTTTAAAAGCTGGACCCAGGCCGAGTCTGTCGGAAGTAAAAATAGCCGAGTATGCAGAGGAGACAGCACACAGAGTCAGGTTTGGTTTCTCTTTTATTTTCTGGGGACTAAAAATACTCTTAAAAGCTCTGCGAAGCTAAGCCCTGGCCAGTGGGAAATGCAGTCTAGGCCCAATATCAGCTGTCGCATCAAATTACTAGCCTCACCTCATTTTCCATCGAGTCCTATCACATGCTCGTGAATTGATAGGAACAGAAAGATCTATCCTGCCAAAAGAGCTAACAGAGGAGCCAAGCTACAGAGTTTGCATGGTACAATATGTGTCTAGACCAAGAAGGACACAACCAAAGGCAACACAGGGCAAGTGCTGGACAGGGAGAAATGCCCACAGGGCTGCTTTTGCTGGTTTCCCTGACACACCAGCCAGGTCCTGTGCCCACAGCCCACCTAACCCTCAAGCTGCAGTTTCTACATCAATGCAGCCTGCTTGCTCTTCTAGAGTCTGAGACGGGGTGGTACTCTGTAGCTAATAGACAAGTCCTTGTTCCCAGGCGCTGCAGTCTAAAGTACATGGATTGGCACTGCCCAAGGAAGCTGGAAGGCATGAGCTTAGAGCAGAGAAGAAAGGAAGGGAGAAGAGTTGGGCCCAAGGTGTCTCCTACAGAATTTCCATCTCCCTTTTTGCTCTGAATTTCAGGTTAGACAACAGGAGGAGCAAGCCAGAAGGCCTACCAAAGAAATGGAGAGCAACTATGACCACAGAAGTTAGGCTTGCCTAACAGACAATAGGGAAAGGCACCTCTGTCTAACAAGAGTGAAAAGGCTGCACCCAGAGTAGGCTCTCTTTTGTTACTCTGAGATTTCAGCATGGGAAGGGGAAAAGACCCATTTATACCACAGGAATCCCATACTGCTGCAAAAAGAGGCCAGGCTCTGGCGAATCTGCTGGTAGATGACTGGTGCAATTACCCAGCTCATCTGAAACACAGAAAAGCAACTGGTGCATCACAGGTCAGCACGGCCAGCAACAAGCATGGTGCTGGTCAGCAAGTCTGAGAATGATGCTTGCAATGGGAGGGTAGGGAGCTAGCCTGAGATGGTGCACAGTGGAGTTGGGAAGTCCACCTCCTATGTTACAAGTGCCTACAGAGAGATTCGATCAGTTCACAGAGGATGTTGCAGCCTGCTCCACCTTTGATGTGTTCAGAGGTATGTTAGTTGGATAGGAGAGCTCCTTTGCCATCTGGGTAGAGTCCCTAGGGACCCACAGGGACACGCTAGCCCTATGATGCCTGATGATACCTGGTACCAGAGGCTGTCACAGGCCTTGGAGCAGTGACACAAGGTGTCCTTGCTCCTCACATACAGAAACACAAGTAGCATGTTCCAGGCGGTCGGTCCAAAGCATACAGGAGTTGCCGTAACCCAACAGCTTGCAAACCAACCCTTCTCCACCAATGCCAGATGCATGGCTGCCAGCTGCCTCTGCAGAGGTGTCTCCGTAGCATTAGCCATTGCTGTCTTTCAAATGCACAGCTGCTTTCTCATGCTCAGCCCCTCCCACCTCACCTCCCAGTCACCTTGGAAAGTCAAGAATTAACAAGGTCTTCAAGGGCAGATGGAAATAAAAAATACCTTTGCACCTTGTTCAGCTCTCTGCAATAATTCCCACACCCACACACTCAACCTGTGTTCATGGTCCATACCAATGTTCTTCTTTGATTACTTTCCTTCCCAACCCTCTAAACAATCTGTGCAGGACAGCAGCTCTATCGGCTATGTCACCCTTGGTGGCAATGCTTGCTTAGCAGCAGGCTGAGGAGCACTGTGTGAAAGCGTTCGGCAGTGCCTGCCAGGAAAAGGCCAAGGATGCCTTTCACGAGAGGATACAAAAGATAGCAAAGCCCCAGCCACACTCACTTTCCAAGAGATAGTGCTCAGAGCGACATTCCCAAAGGGATGTTTGCTGCCTAAAGGAACGTGCAGCCCTGGGTGTGATTTAACTCACCTTACTTTAGACTTTGATATCTCCCTTCTGTGCATCTGGGCTCCCGTGACAGGCAACAGAGAGAAGCAGGCACCTCCGCATTCATCTCACTGGCCAGACACTTACTTGTGACGGAGCGATGACAGATACTTCTCTCCATTGACTACCAAGGGAATCCCTGCAGGGTCAAACCAATGCTTTGTTTAGCCCGGTTTTCTGTCAGTCTAAGTAGAGCACATGAGCCTTTTGGAACACGTAGAGGAGCATAAGCGTGCATCAAGAACCAAATTTTTAGACATATGACGCAATAGAGGCCCCCCCCCCACTGCATGGCAAAAGGCCCACTTGTGATGAAGAGCCACAGATCTTGGGAGTTAGATCCAACAAGTGTGCTGCTGGTTTGGCCAGCATCTTAGAGCAACTGCTTGGGCCTTGCAGCCTTGAAGTCTCTCCTGAAGTCCTCACCTCAGCAGTGGCTTTTCCAACACTAAGAACTAGTGTCCTCTTATTAATTAATTCTTAAATTAGAAGAGCTGTGCCAGGCAATTCTGACTAAAGACCCTCTCAGGATACCCTGCAGCTTAAGGGCTAGCACAGTCTTTCTTCAAAGATGAGTAAGGGGAAGGGATTGAGAGTGTTGGCAGAGCTGAGTCACTAGTGAACACCAGAGGCTGTGAAAATGTTGATGCACGTGCCTTAAGTTATTGTAGAGCAGTGGGACATACAATCAGTCCCACGCTACCCTTGCTCACCTCAGAGGATCTCGCCACCATGTTGTCAGAACTGCCTAAAAGCTTGTAGCACAATGGCTGGGGTCTAAACAGTACTGGATAGTTGAAGCTTTTATCAGCTTCCTCTTTTTTGTACATATTGTAAGAGCACTAAGCACAATTTCTGGTGACAGAATGCAAAAGGCGCTTATCATAAACCTGTCTATAGGTGATGCCTCTCGGAATGAGATGTACACAGATGTACATCGATGGAGCCTGGATGTCACGTTTCATAGAATAGAGATTTAGTCAGGTATGGCAAGAACTTAGGCAGATCAATAATTCAGAAGGAATGTGAGGAACCAGGCTAAACAGATTCATAATCCATGGGATATGGCAGAAGGTATGGGAAGGATCCTGGGTGCACCAGGCTTACAGTGAGAAAACAGATACCAAGTGCCATCAGCCCAGCGTGCACTTCGTGGGCAGCCCATCCACTGAAAGCCTCCTCTTTGGAGAATTACCACCACTCTGCCAAAGGCGGCACATGGTCTGTGTTACATCACCACCCAGCCCAGCTCCAAATGCATTGCAAACGCTCAACTCATGTCTTGGAAAAATAGTTGGGTGTGGATGATAAAGACATCAAGATGTCACTCGCTGCACCTGGAGATCCTGTTTCAAAGGACAGGGGATTGATTGCCTTTGTGTTTTTAAACACAAGAGGTATTTTAGTGAAAGAAAAATAATTTTTCATTCTCTTTTTTCATTTCAGTGCCTCCAATAGCGGTATTTCTGGCACTGGCTGGAGGCAGAATACTCTATAAAACAAAGCCATTAAATGGCATGCAGCAGCAAGCTGATCGGGGCTGCCTTTTAATTTCCTGACATGAGCTGGCCACTAACCCAATTACCCAGAATCCCCAGAGGAGCCCTCATCCTTCCCAGGAAGCACAAAGCAAGAACCCAAGCATATCACATCAGCTGAGCTTTCACTGAAATCAAATATCTTTTTGAGAAAACATAGCCTAGAAGAAAGGATGGGGGTGAGAGGGAGAGGAGAGAGGTTGCTGGAAACACTTCGCTCCATTGAGAGATTCTCTCACTTGAAAACAAAAATTATGTCTCATCGCACCTCACCTGTTATCCCCATTCCTCTTCCCATGATTTCAGACCATTTTCCTTTCATGAACTGACTGTACTGAGTTTACACGGCAAGGTTTTGGTAGCAGGGGCTGCAGAGGTGGTTACTGTGAGATGACACCAGAAGTTGCCCCATGTCAGACAGAGCCAGCTCCAGATGGCTCCAAAACGAACCACTGCAGGCCGAAGCTGAGCCTAGCAGTGATGCTGGTGGTGCCTCTGTGATAACATATTCAAGAAAGAGTCAAAAATGTTGCAGAGCAGCTGTGAGAGAGGAGTGAGAAAATATGAGAGAAAGAGCCCTGCAGATACCAAGGGCAGGCACCACAGCAGAGATGCCCCTGCAGCCTGCGGAGAAGATCATGGTGAAAATAGTTGTCCCTGGGCAGTCCATGGAGGACCAGAGAGCTGCGGCCCACGGAGAGCAGCCCATGCAGGAGCAGGTTTTCTGGCAGGAACTGTGACCTGTGGGACCCCACACTGGACCAGGTGGACAGGCTCTGAAGGAAGATGCAGCTTGTGGAAAGCCCATGCTGGAGAAGGACCCCACACTGGACCAGGTGGACAGGCTCTGAAGGAAGATGCAGCTTGTGGAAAGCCCATGCTGGAGAAGGGTGCAGATAGGAGCTGCGGCCCACGGAGAGCAGCCCATGCAGGAGCAGGTTTTCTGGCAGGAACTGTGACCTGTGGGTCCCCACACTGGAGCAGTTTGTTCTGGAAGGAATGTACTCCATGGAAAGGAGCCTTGCTGGAGCAGCTCTTGAAGACCTGCGGTCTGTGGGAAAGACTCATGCTGGAGATGTTAATGAAAGACTGTTTCCCAGTGGAGTGACCCCACGCAGGAGCAGGCGAACAGTGTGAGGACAAAAGAGCAGCAGAGACGAAGTGTTATGAACTGACTGTAAACACCCAGTCCCTATTCACTTGCACTGCTTGGGGTGGGGAGGAAGTAGATGTCATGAGAGAGTTGAGCCGAAGTGGGAAGAAGGTGGTTTTAGTTTTCGTTTTTATAAATTTCTCAATATCCTACTCTTTTATTAACCTGCAATAAATTAAATTAATTTTCCCCAAGTTGAGTTTTGCCTGTGACAGTAATTGCTGAGTGACTTCCCTGTCATTATCTCGACTCACGAGCTTTTTACTCATATTTTCTCCTGCTGTTCTGCTGAGGAGGTGGAGTGAGAGAGCAACTCGGTGAGCACCTGTTCGCCACCCAAGGTAAACCCACCTCACTGACACACAGAGAAGGACTGACATCACTGTCCTCATCATGGTGCCATCCTGCAAGGTGACACACAGGACTGTGACTTCAGAGAGGCAGCAGAGGTGTGGAGGGCGAGGCTGCGAGGTCACGTTTAACTAGCCAATGTCCAAAATCAAAAAGCTCTGAGCCCACTTACAACAGTCCATGTGTCATCTGAAATTACCTCTTGAAGACAACTTGCTGTAGAACAGAATGGCCACGGGTGCTTGGAGCGTGAATGGCTAGAGTACATTCTCCCCAAAACTACAGGAATCTTGACATTTTAAGAGACCTGCCAAATCACTGAGATTTCTCTATCCACCATTCTAGAAAGCCAGAGAGATCTAGATCTGCTTTGTGGAGCCCAGAGTTAAAGAGCTACACTTTGGTCATTGTGTGCACGAGAGAGACAGTGGTGGGAGCCAAGAAAGGCAACAGGGTGGCCAAAGACAGGGCTGCCCAGCGCTGAACAATGGCTCTCTCCTGCAAGCTGCAGGGCATCCTCACTGGCCAGGAATATATGTAGGAATATATCAGTGTCTCCATTTGGCGTCAGCAGTATCACTGGTTGCTCAGCTGTCCCTCATTTCTGCAGAGCTGCGGCGCAGGCACTTCTAGACAAAGCTGTGAAGGTGCCCCATCTCCTGCTGCCTAAAGGCTGGTGCTTCAGCAAGGCCAAGAGCAGCAGGATGCAAGTTTTCGGGGGATGGTGCCTCTCCACAGGGGCACTGGCACAAGTCTGGAATGCTGGACTCTGGATTCAGCAGCTTCCTATCTGATCGTGCTAGTGAGGGCTAATTAATGCTCTCCGGGGGCACACTCACACGGAAGGGGAAAGTGAGAGACAGCAGCCAGACAGGCCAACACTTCAGCCATGCGAGCCAGCTGGGCTCTGCGGGCAGATCTCCGCCTGCTGCTTTCCCTAGGGAGTCTCACCCGCCCTGCAGCGTCACACCAGGGCAACCGGAGACAGCAAATCTCTGGTGTCCGTGCAGTTCCCTCCTCGCAATGCATTGATCAGAGCTCTCTTAAAGAAAGTGGCCTGGATATCTGAGATGCCTATCGATTGCTCCATTGGCTATCTTCCTGTCCTGATCCTCATTCACTCAGCACTGCCTGAATAACCTGTGCTTCTTTGTTAGCAGCAGTATCCCCGGATCTTAAAGGGCTACATTCACCGCAGTTTGTCCAGCTGCAGCCCCTGCAGGGAGGAGAGAAGATGCCTAGAGACCCTTGTATGCGCTCCGCAGTGGGAGAGCCTAAGTCTCTTCTGCAGCATCAAGCTGAGCATTGAAAAGATTCAAGTCATAGTTACCTGGTTTTGCCATCTTGGAATACTGGTGCTTTCTGCCTGAAGAACAGGCTCACGCCACATGCCCAGGAGGCAGGGGGTGGTATGTACATTATGTATGATGACAATAACCAGGAAAATCTTTCCTCCTTTAATGAAAAGAAAACATGAAGCCCTTAATTAGACACTGATGGAATATCTTACTCTTCTTCAGAGGAAGGACAGTTTCTTTATCCAGAAATGTCCTCACTAAATTACCAGCCAAGGAAATCAAGGAGAAACTCATCAATATAAGAACTGCTTTCCAGATCTTGCCTTTAACCTCAAGACCATTTTTCTCCAAATTCCTGGTAATCAAACAGGAGAAAGAACCTGGCTTAGAACCTGGATGAACCCCAGAAAGAAGAATGAAGTACGCTGAGGCAAAGTAGGAAGGAGAACTACTGAAAGGAAAAAAATCAAAGCTCAAGTATCAAGACACATCTTGTTCTAAAAAGTGATTGGAGACTGCAAAGTAGGTTGTCTGTGGAAACCAAGACATGAGGGATTTTTAAAAACAGTTCAGCTACTAGAAATGTACAGCTGGGAACATTCCTGCCCTGGTAGAGAAAAGGGATGGAAGAGCTAACAGGATGACAGCTCAGAGAATCAAAAGTCCAGTGAACCTTTTCTAATCCAAAATCCCTTGTCAGTTCTGCATTTTTGAGCAAGCCAAACAATTACAGATTTGTTCTTTCCAAAAACTCCTGGCTCCGTGGAGACCAAAGACTGTAAAACCATTTTTCTCCCTTTTTGGATTTTGCTTTTGAAGATGAGTATTGATCAAATTCTCTATACTAATACTTTGTGCTTCCACCTGGCTTCACATAAAGTTAACCAATACATCCTCACAATCTTTTTGCAAAGCAGAGCAGTATGACCCTTATTTCTCAGCTCAGGAAAGTGAGCAAAGGAAAGAGAAAAAAGATGCCTACCCAACACCACGTGAGCACTCTGTTAGGACACAGGAGTCCTATTTGCAGATTGCTAGTGCAGTCTCCTCCACTCCTCTTGATATCGTCATGTGTTCTTGTGTGTCAATAAATCTTTATACTGTATATTCCACAGCTCTAAATATTATGGGCAGGATCACAGATGCACTAACATCAATAGCAAACCACCATTTCCCAGTGACTTAATGATAACAAATCAATCCCTGTATGAATAACTAAATCCACTTCAGCACAAAAGCAGCCTTAGAGTCAAATTTCAGTTTGACGTGAGTAGTATCCCCGCAGCGTCCAGGAGTTCAGGCACTGAATGATATGAATGAACCTGTATTGCCTTCCAGCCTAACTGGTCTGTAAGGAGTTCACCGTTTTCACACAGTTTGAAGAGTAAACCACAAAACCCTTGACAGAACCCTGCTCCGGCCTGTATCGAACTCCCGGATTGGAAGCAGGGAATGCCCTGGCCACACAACCAGACATGCCAGTTCCACCAGTGCTGGCTCCTGGGACTGTGCTCCCCCAATTGCCAGCTGGAAGAGGGTCAACTGCTTGGGTGCAAGGCAGCACAGAAACAGGCAGCCAGCAAGGCTGGATCCATGCCGCTGCCCTGCAGAGTGCCTGGAGCCGCATTAGGCTTTTAAGATTGTTTTACAGGATTCATATGAGCAGGCCAGAGCACATTACCAATCTGTGCTCCCACTAAGCCACTGTCACCAGTGTGGATTGGCACGTGGGTAAGGGGATATATCCCCTCCAAACACATGAAAAGAAGCGAGTTTCCAGTGATCCCTCTCTAACTCTAAATGCAGGTGGCTCCCTCCCAGCAGTATGTCAGTTGACAGACTTGGATCCTCCAAGTCTATCAACTCTACACCTAAGTCAGGGAGGGCCAGACTATACGTGTCTGCATCTTGTCTCCTGGATAACTGAATAATAACTGGATAGCAGAAAGATATTTAACCACAGAAACTACATATCCATCAACAGATGTCAGGATTTAACATCTAATCTACATTTTTAACAAAACTGGATGCCATCAACTTGCCTAGTGCAAAGAAATACATGCTCAAGTGACATTAAACAATTCACCACCAGCTTCTATGATGGTATGACTTGGAAGCAAGCTGCGTGCTGACCTCTTGGGTCCAGTACACAGGACTTGCGCAGACTACAGCCAGCTGCTGTTCCTTGTAGTTCAACTGAAGGGACCATGCTCTGCCAGGTACAGCAATGTTACATGCAACGCCTCTTCCTTCCCCCTCCTCCCCTCACTGCCTCTCCAAGAGAGGCTCAAGGGAAAAGGAGCTTTAAAGTCAATCCACAAGAATACGTTTAACTGCCACTGAATTCCCTGTGGTTCACCTCAAATGGACAAGGATTGGGAAGGAAAAGCAGCACAAGAGAGAGAAGCTGAACAAATCAATAGGCTGAGAAAAATGCAGGTTGAGCATGCATGGCAGGGGACCCACAGCTCCCAGACAAACCTGTGCTACCCACCATCTTCAGAAGGTCTCCTGTGGACAGACCTTCATTGCACACTGTGCCATATCTCTGCATTAACACCACACTTCTTTCACGAAGTCCAGCCAACCCAGTCACAATCATGCAAGAACCTCTCCTTCCCAACACTGCAAAATGACCTGAGGCAAGATGAACAACATCCTCCAGCCTAGGGGTCCTTTGGGGAAGGAAACAGTCTGGCACAGCCAGTTTCCAGTTATTTGTCAAATTTGCAAGTGCTAGAAGTAATACCATAGCGTAAGAGTACTGACTAGAACCACTCCGCACTGCCTTCTTGGTCACTGCCCAGCCTGGAAAAAAATACCTTTGGAAAGCCAGAGAGGGCAAGCCTAGGAAATTCTGGAAGGCCTGGAGTCCCAGGTGCTGTTTGGACAGAGAAAAATTTTCAGTTTGACTCTGTCTTACCTTCTTTTAGCATCCCCACTTTGAGGCATTTCATGAAGCGACAGGCCTGACAGGACTTGCGCCTCCGTTTTGTGATCTCACATTCATTGGTGGCCGGGCAGCTGTATTCAATATTCCCTGCAATCAAACACAGAGATGGTCACCCAGAAACCGTGTTCTCCCCACCGATCCAGGGACATGCTGTACTGCCCAGGTATTCCCATCGCCATCAGTCTGTGTATGCTGTATGTTTGCTCACTTGTTTGCACATACATACTGAGACCACAGCTACCTGATGATGGTTTTAGAGAGCCCAGCACTACTTATTAGAACACATTTCAGAAAAAAGCTGCTCTCTGTGTTGGAAGAAACCTGTCCATCCAAGGGGCTGACTGCAATGCTGGGCTTTCAGGTGCGATGTGTCCTCCAGGCACATTGTCATCCCTTATAACCTGGCCTGTTCCCTGAAGTCCAGGGCTCAGAGTGGGAGCAGTTCAGACATTAGCATTTTTTTTTGCTGCCAGTCCTGCTCCATGTCTGTGGAATGGGTGTGACCTGTCCTTTCTCGCCTTGCTTGGACTGAAAATCTAAGCTTGACAGTGATGCATTGACAATGACCATACATTTAAGGCAGTCTAGCTATGAGGTAAATTAGGCAGCTCTGAAAAGGATTTCTAAGTTCTACAGACAGTTCATAAGAATGGAAAAGCTGATTTGGTGTTTTACACAGGAAATTGAGATTCAAGAGTTCAGTCAGAGCTGTAGGGAGAATTGTAGGTAAGAGCCAGGAGAAAATACAGTATGGACTTTGTATACTATCGGATTAGAAGTAGAGATCACAATTTAGTAGCACTGGGACAGGACTTGATTTTTGTTCCTCCTTCCGTAATGGATTCCCGTGTTCTTGGGCAAGACCCTTCATTCCTCTAAATAAAGACCAACGATCTGATACATACCAATCTCTGCAGGTGGTAAATAGACCTTGGAGCTAACTATGCAATTGGAAAGTCCATTGGGAATCTGAGTGGAAAGATAGAGCACAGATTCAAAAGGGAAAAGGCACCACTCGATTTCTCTGACCATGCTTGGTCCATGCTGGGTGAAACCCCAGAAGCACACAACCCCCAAAACCTAAAGGTGATCTGCCTGCTTGTTACCAACCTTTGACCTCTTGCCTGTTGTTTTGTCACAAGACTTGCACCCCGTTCCTCACCGTTGCTCGTATGCCCCCAAATGCAGTTTGTCTGCAGGAACAGAGTGTGCTGCACAAGTTGCTTCCATTCAGACTGTATTTCGTCATTATGCAGCACCCGAATTTCAATAGCCAGCAATGTATCAATGTTCTCAGAGAGCTGGAAATTAAGATTCAGGCTTCATCTCAAGGTAATAAACAAACTCCTGCTCTAGACACAGAGCTCCAGCACATTACAGACCCATGAATACAGAGGCCCTGACCTAATCATCAGATAGTTGCTGTGCCCCTCACAGCAGGAACAAACCTGGGATAAAACTCAAACACAGTCTCACTTTGGAAGGTTTTGCCTTGGTTTCAGTGCCCACCTTTCTCACCAAAGCCAGGACCAGGGTTCATGTTTTGTGGTTCCAAGACCAAAAATCTGCACCCTGACACAGAGACACTACACCAAAGGCACTGAGCCCTTCCCTTATAGCAGTGAGAGGCAGTGACAGCTCAGGGTCCTTCCATGCTGTGACCAGCAGATGCCCCAGCCTGCCCACCCCTCCAGTCCATGGACCCCTTGACAAGTGGAAATGGTCTCCAAAACCTACGTCACAATTAAATGTGATAGTGTCAGAGTAAGTATAGCTACTGGGTTACCGTACACGCACTGTACGTACAGCTTGAACAAGCAGTTCTCAGAGGCACTTCTGTACGGGGATCAAGACTGTTAAAAGAGCAGAGGCGGAGGAGGGTGGGCACTGGGAAAGCTCCCCTTCCTGGACAGCAAAGCAGCGGCCACCACGTAATGCAGCAGCCATGTGGTGTGGTGGTAAGCACAGGTGAAAAAACACACCCAGCACCGGTGGGACACCCTGCGCAGCATGCTCACTGCCTTCCCACCGAACACAGGTTCACACGCCCCTTCCACACACCTTGCCCAGCCTAAAGGAAGAAAGCACCAGCAGCCGTGTCTTACCGCCCTCTCTACAAGTGCGAATGCCAGAGGTGAGTGCCACAGCACCCTCTTCATACAAGACAACGCTGCCAGAGTGAATGGAGTTTTATATCAGGCCCCAAAACATGCTCTGCTCTGCATGGACCGAGAGCTGCGGCTGGAGGCAATGTCTGCCATCGCTGCAGGAAACAGGGATGTCACCAGAGAAAGCACAATCAGCGACACCCAAGCAGAACTCATCCAAGAAAAACTACAGTCCCTAAAACTTTAACAAAACAAAGTTCTCTGACTTTTTTTTTTTTTTGGTCTCAATTTCTTTTATGGGTCCTGAGGCTGGCTGCCAGCACGGTGAGCTCGCTCACAGCTCCCTGTAATTTCTCTAAGTGCCCCGTGATAAAATGATGAGATTAACTCATCAGCATTCCAGCAGCCTCCCAGCGGCTGGCGGGCAACCCCC